>NC_079911.1:9431276-9607373 GCF_024868665.1 Triplophysa rosa | reverse complement strand
ATAATCAGATGTCCGTTCTCCTTGTCCAGTCCAATGTACTCACTGCTCTCCGCGCTGAACACACGCGCTTTTCCTGAAATCAGTCTTTTCGTTTCAAGTCCAAGATCCGAGGCGATATTTCCAACAATCGATCCCACAGACATTTCCTCAGGTATAGAATAACGAATCTGTCCGGTCACTTCAGCGGCAAATAAAGAAAGCGCACATACTGTATAGAATAGCCAACCATCCACCCAGTCTTTTCTCCCCGAATCCATTTTTTGAGCAACGATTGAACAGAGGCTTTAATAAGCGCACTGTATGCTGAAATGTAGATTGATTCAGTCAAACTGCCAATCGCTGTACGTTAATAAATATGCAGACGAAAAGCGATTTGTCGGTCTGTTATGTAGCATCCAGTGTGGCCGTTTATGTTGTCTGAAAAATGCGTTTGCTTTAGTCTTTGTGGAAGAGAGAGATAATGCAAGAATAAGTCTACAAAGGTTGGACAGCGGCACTTAGAGTCGAAATATAGCACTGCATGATCACGTACTAAAAAACATTGCAAAGTGACAAATAATACACAACATTGCAGCGCTCAGACCTCAACAGATACGAAATGAGAGGAAATGTAAGGATAAAATGTTTTGTATTGTTTTCAGGAGAGCCAGTTATCCATGTAGCCTATATCACATTTAGTTATGTTGTGTATAATCACATAGCCTATAACTATGATAATAATTTATGAGCACTGTAATGTGACAGTAAGTTATTATTAATGCTTTATCTTGGTTTTGGGTTATCAGTCCTTCCTTACACATTACTTTCTTTAATATTAATAAAATGTTATTCACTATAACAGGCCAATGTCTTGCTCTAATACCGTTACTGTACCAAAGATTGTACATTAATACAAAAGTCCTAAGCATTAATGATTAATCCACATTCATATGATATAGTCCTCTGATATGTCATAGTTTTGTAATGGTTAATTTTAATAATAATAATAACAATAACACTAACAACAACCATGGTGCAGAATGTCTTTTGATTTATTTATAGCTTTCTGTAAATGTCATAAATTCACTGCATTGATTTTCTACTTTGTTACTTGTTAGTCTTATTGAAGTTATTTTTTCTGACTGCAAGTGTCTTTTTCTAAACTGATGGTGTCAGTTTACATCACATGCAAGGAGTAAAAGACCAAATGGTGAAACGGAAGGAAAATATGTTGTTAGGGTGACAAATGTTTAAAAAGCATCCTCAAAACAGAAACATTTTGAATCCTCAAACATAGAACATTTCAAACTCTCACCTCAGAATTTATGTCATTATTCTCCTGTTCCTGCTTTTCTCTCTGAACTGTCCCCAAACAGCTTTGGCTCAACAGTGTGTTCTGACTGTAGGGCCTGACAAACTTCACGTCACTCATCCTTGAGTCAGTGGTCCCGCACATTTCATAATTATACACCTGCTGTAATGTGCCGTCTGCATAAACTGGAGGGTAATATGGAATCACAGGTAGATTTGCTCCGGATTTATAAAACAACTTATTCTGCCTCCATCTGTAGATTTTCACTGAAACGATTGCAATAATTGAGACTATAAAGAGCAGTGAAACTACCGCCAGAGCCAAAATTAAATAAAAAGTCAGATCGTTGTTATATTCCTTGTCATGTGTAGAGTCTGTGAATTCTGAAAGCACTTCAGGAAAATTATCAGCAACTGCCACATTAATGGTGACCACAGCTGAGCGTGAGGGCTGTCCGTTATCTTCAACAACAACAGTGAGTTTTTGTTTCACAGCATCTTTATCAGTCACTTGACGCACGGTTCTTATTTCTCCGTTCTGTAAACCCACTTCAAACAGCGCTCTGTCTGTAGCTTTCTGTAGTTTATAGGAGAGCCAGGCATTCTGTCCAGAGTCCACATCAACAGCCACAACTTTAGTGACCAGATAACCAACATCTGCAGATCGAGGCACAATCTCAGCCACCACAGAACCACCAGTTTGTACAGGATACAGAACCTGAGGAGCGTTGTCATTCTGATCTTGAATGAAGATGTTAAGAGTCACGTTGTTGGATAAAGGTGGTGAGCCCCCATCTTGAGCTTTAACTTTTATTTTAAAAGATTTAATTTGTTCATAATCAAATGATTTTTCTGCATAGATCACGCCAGTCTCTGAATTTATGGAAATGTAAGATGTCAGTGGTGATCCATTTAAATCTCCATCAATAAGAAAATATGACATTTTAGCATTTGGGCCCCAGTCCATGTCTTCTGCTTTGACAGATATAATAGTTGTAGATGGTGGGTTATTTTCAGATATAAAAGCATTATATGATTCCTGCTCAAACTGGGGTGCGTGATCATTCACATCAGATATCTTCAGTTTTAAAATATCTTTACTTGAAAGTGGTGGATCACCTGCATCGACAGCAGTTATAGTGACATTATATTCTGCTATCTGTTCCCTGTCTAATTCTGAGTCTGTCACCAGATTGTAATAATTAGTCAATGATGAGACCATTTTAAATGGAGAGTTTAGATCAATAGAGAATGAAATCTTACTGTTGACACCTGAATCTAGATCTTGAACATTTAACATTGCTATAACAGTGCCTGGTGCTGCATCTTCAGATACCGCAGTTGAAAAAGACATTAGTGTAATTTTTGGTATATTATCATTTACATCAATTACATCAATAATTATGTCACTAGAGTCAGTCAACCCGCCATGATCCTTAGCTTTAACGTTTACTGTAAACTGCTTGTTTTTTTCATAGTCTACATCACCTATGACTGTAACCTTCCCAGAATCTGCATTTATAGAAAACAAAGCTTTTATTGTAGAGGTTGCGTGTTCAAAATAATACTGTATATTGTGACTCGACTCGTCAGCATCTGTCGCACTTACTGTTGTCACGACTGTACCTTTGGCAGCATTTTCAACAACTGATGCTTTGTAAGACGATTGGCTAAACACGGGCGCATTGTCGTTTACATCAATAATAATAATATTTATTTTCACAGTTGCTGATCTTTGTGGTTTTCCACCATCGAAAGCAGTCAGAATTAAATTATGATGTGTTTCTTTTTCTCTGTCTAACGGAGAATGAAGAATCATCTCGACGTTTTTGCTAAGACCACCACCACTATGAATATTCAGTTTAAAATGATCGGTGGGGTGAAGAGTATATTTTTGTAGTGTATTCACTCCCACGTCTGGATCTATTGCACTTTCTAAAACAAAGCGCGCACCAGGTACCGCTAATTCACTGATTTCTAGTTCAATTTTAGATTTCTGAAAAGCAGGACTATTGTCATTGATGTCTTGTATGTCAACTGTAACTCGATAAAGCTCCATTGGGTTATCCAATATAACATCAAAACTGACACTACAGGCTTCTATCTCACCGCATAATTCCTCTCTGTCTATTTTATTTTTCATAATCAGATGTCCGTTCTCCTTGTCCAGTCCAATGTACTCACTGCTCTCCGCGCTGAACACACGCGCTTTTCCTGAAATCAGTCTTTTCGTTTCAAGTCCAAGATCCGAGGCGATATTTCCAACAATCGATCCCACAGACATTTCCTCAGGTATAGAATAACGAATCTGTCCGGTCACTTCAGCGGCAAATAAAGAAAGCGCACATACTGTATAGAATAGCCAACCATACACCCAGCCTTTTCTTCCCGACTCCATTTTTGACAAACAAAGATTGAACAGAGGCATCCAAAGCAAAATTTATGATTTATATTAGATGATGGTTTAGTAAAAATGCCAAATTATTCACGTAAAAAAACTGGAAATGGAAAGCGGTTTTTCAGTCTGTTATGTAGCATCCAGTGTTGCCGTTTGTGTTGTCTGAATTATGCCTTTGCTTTAGCCTTTGTTGAAGAGAGAGAACGTAATAATATGTCTACAGAGGTTGGACAGCGGCACTTAGAGTCGAAATATAGCACTGCCACTGCACAATGATCACTTATTGGGGGGAAACATGACAAATAATTGAAAAACATACAGGAGCTAAACACACCAACATGCGCACAGACCTCAGCAGAGACGGAATGGTTTAAAAATGCAAGTGTAAAATATTTGGTTTAGTTTTTGTAACTACTTATCCGTTTATATTGCATTGAACAATATATGTGTATTGTAACTGATCATCATTTATGTGCATTGTAAAATCAGAGTACGGTTTAATTAATACTTTCTCTGTATTGGTTCTTCTCTCATCCATGATGCTTCACTCTGACTTTATTACCCATTTACTACTGACACTTTTACTTTTTACTTATTTTTATGTTAACATAATGTTATTCAATATATTTAGTATATTATGGCTTGGTATTTTATCATACCAAAGACTATACCTTAGTAGAAATACTAAATATCCATCATTAATTGACATTCAAATAATATAGGGACGGTTTCCCGGACAGGGATTAGACTAGTCCTAGACTAAAATAAATGATCTGTCAAAACCGAAAACAACTTGCACTGACATATCTTAAAATGCATCATTGCTTTTGTGTTGTCTCAAAATGCACACAATTAATGTTTTTAGTAAGGCATGTTTGGTAAAACTACTTAAATTTCCAGATTAAACCAAGGCCTAGTCCTAATTTAAAATAATCCTTGTCTGGGAAACCACCCCATAGTGTTCTGGTAAATTTATTATGGGTTACCATTTTAATAATAATAATAACAACAATAATCATCATCATCATCATCATCATCATTGACTGCATTGTTTCCTCTGTTCATGTCTTGCATTCCTCAAAAGTCACAAATACACTACATTGGTTTTCTACCAAAAACAACTTGTAATCATTATAAATGTTATTCGCTCTAAATGCTACTGGCGACGTCTAAGCCAATATGGTCAGGTTATGTCACATGCATCAGGAGTAATAGGCCAAGGTGATAAAATAAAGGAGAACAGTGTGTTTGGGTGACAAGCCCTTTGAGGTGTTGCTGTACTATGAAGTGCACAATGAAGGCATGATCCAACACACAGTCTTTAATAATAAATCCACAGAGAAACCAACATAACGCAACTAGGAGCAGGCGTAGCACAACACAAATTATAATTTAACTTTTATAATCGGCCAAAGAGAGAACAGAACAGGGAGTGTAATAACGCAAGAGGGGGACAAATGATTAACTTAACTAAACACAAGTAAAGTGAGAACACAGGAAACTAAATCAAAACAGATTAACAAAAACAGGTAAAACCATAAATAAATATCCATAACTGTTACCAACGCTCAAAAACACGTTTAATACAGATTGATGAGACACTTTTAAATCCTCAAAAAAAAAAACATTGTGAGGTCTCACCTCTAAAGTCAGGTCATTATTCTCCTGTTCCTGCTTTTCTCTCTGAACTGTCCCCAAACAGCTTTGGCTCACCAGTGTGTTCTGACTGTAGGGCCTGACAAACTTCACGTCACTCATCCTTGAGTCAGTGGTCCCGCACATTTCATAATTATACACTTGCTGTAATGTGCCGTCCGCATAAACAGGAGGGTAATATGGAATCACAGGTAGAGCCAAAATTAAATAAAAAGTCAGATCGTTGTTATATTCCTTGTCATGTGTAGAGTCTGTGAATTCTGAAAGCACTTCAGGAAAATTATCAGCAACTGCCACATTAATGGTGACCACAGCTGAGCGTGAGGGCTGTCCGTTATCTTCAACAACAACAGTGAGTTTTTGTTTCACAGCATCTTTATCAGTCACTTGTCGCACGGTTCTTATTTCTCCGTTCTGTAAACCCACTTCAAACAGCGCTCTGTCTGTAGCTTTCTGTAGTTTATAGGAGAGCCAGGCATTCTGTCCAGAGTCCACATCAACAGCTACAACTTTAGTGACCAGATAACCAACATCTGCAGATCGAGGCACAATCTCAGCCACCACAGAACCACCAGTTTGTACAGGATACAGAACCTGAGGAGCGTTGTCATTCTGATCTTGAATGAAGATGTTAAGAGTCACGTTGTTGGATAAAGGTGGTGAGCCCCCATCTTGAGCTTTAACTTTTATTTTAAAAGATTTATTTGTTCATAATCAAATGATTTTTCTGCATAGATCACACCAGTCTCTGAATTTATGGAAATGTAAGATGTCAGTGGTGATCCATTTAAATCCCCATCAATACGAAGGTAAGAAATTTTGGCGTTTGGCCCCCCCTCCATGTCCTTTGCTTTGACAGATATAATAGTTGTAGATGGTGGGTTATTTTCAGATATAAAAGCATTATATGATTCCTGCTCAAACTGAGGTGCATAATCATTAATATCAGATATTTTCACTTTTAAAATCTCTTTACTTGAAAGAGGTGGATTACCTCCATCAACAGCAGTTATAGTGATAGTATATTCTGCTATCTGTTCCCTGTCTAATTCTGAGTCTGTCACCAGATTGTAATAATTGATTAAGGAGGATATGATTTTCAATGCAGAGTTTATATAAATAGAGCATGAAATCTTACTGTTGTCACCTGAGTCTAGATCTTGAACATTTAACATTGCTATAATAGTGCCGGGCTTAGAACTCGGCTCAGCCAATCAGAATCAAGGACCAGAATTGACCGTTTCATACTGTAATTTCTGGTATATTATCATTTACATCTGTGGCATCAATAACTCTCACTTGAGTCAGTCAAACCACCGTTATCTTTAGCTTTGACTTTGATTTTGAATTTCTTGTGTTTTCGTAATCTATGTCACCATGACTTTTACCTCACCAGAATCCGCATCTAATGAGAACAAAGATTTTACTGTAGATGTCGCGTGCTCAAAATAATACTGTATATTGTTACTCGACTCGTCAGCATCGGTCGCACTTACTGTTGTCACGACCATGCAGCAACATTTTCAATAACCGATGTTTTGTAAGATGATTGGCTTATAAAATAGATTATATTGGCTTAATAGGCATATTGTTGTTTACATCAATAACAAGAATAGGCCTATTTATCTGCGAATTTAGTGGAACAGACAGTTCATATGGTTTGGTCTATTTGTTCTTACGCCTGGTCTATTAGTTCTCACGCCCTTTGGTTGTTTCATCCAATATGTGCCCCTCCGGAACGTATAAGAGTGGAATGTTAGGGTGCGGTTGTGTGCCTGAACACAGTCTATGCACTGTTAGACATTTCTGTAATTTTTACAGTTATTTACTTTATATCACCCAGTATAATACAGCAATTTCTCTGTGCAGTAAATATCTATAATTTCCATTGCATTGTGGGAATTTTGTGTGACGTCAAACACCTAATACAGTGATTTACTGTATTTTTAAAAATTGATGTATTTTACTGTATTTCCCCTAACGGTCTTTAAACAGAAAGTAATTATTTTGCTCATTTCTGAGGGATAGCATATAGGCTTTGCCCTGCGCTTTGAAAAAGGAACCCCACAGCAGCACGGAGGAGGTTTTTACCGGGGAAGTATAGTTGAGAGACACAGTTCTGTAAAACACCTGAGCTGAAGATGTAACGGTGTGTTTTCGGCAGATTTGAGAGGGACTTTGCCATTTCAGCGAATATTTTATACCCGAGAGAACCGCACGTTTCCAACGGAGCTGAGAGGACTTTCCCGACGGAGCCAAAAGAACCGCCTTTTCCGACGGAGCTGAGAGAACCGTACATTTCCGATGGAGCTGAGAGGTACTTTGCCATTTTCAACGAATATTTTATACCTGAGAGAACCGCGGTTTCCCAACGGAGCTGAGACAACCGTACATTTCCGACGGATCTGACAGAACTTTCCCGACAGAGCTCGAAGATTTTTATTCCCATGAGAGCAAAAAGCAAGGTAAAGTATTATTACTACTTTGTTTAAGCATTTTCCCGCGAAAGACTGCTAGCAATATGTATTTCTGTAAGGTTTGCAACCACCATACCTACTGCCCGTTTTAAAACTTTTTGTGAGAATGCAAAAAGTTATAGAAACCTAGCTAATTACAGATTTTCATGTGGCATAGGACATTGTCCTGGGAATTTCAGAACGTTTTCTGCATTGAAGTCTCACATGTTCAGAAATCACACACCTGCTCTGTCACAGAAACCAAGCACGTTTAAGTGTAGTGGTAACCACAAATGCAGTGTTCAAGGATGTTATTATGTGGCTGATAATGTTTACCCAAAAATGAAACGTCCGTCATTTACTCACCCTCTTGTCAGTTCAAACCTGTATGACTTTGTTTCTTCCACAGAACACGAAAGAAGATATTTTGAAGAATGTTGGTAACTGGCACCCATTCATTGCATTGGTTTTAAATGGTAAGTAAATGGCTGCCGCTGCTGTTCAGTTACCAACATTCTTCAGAATATCTTCATTTGTGTTCTGCAGAAGAAAGAAAGTCATGCAGGTCTGAAATGACAAGAGGGTGAGTAAATGTATGACACGTATGGATGCTTATTACTTATTTTCTTTTTTTAAATTATTTCCCTGTTAATTTAAGATTTTTAGTGAGGATAAATCCAGAGGATGGAACAAAGTTCGCCGCAAAGACTGGACTGAGGCGAAAGACAGGCGAAATTGTGAAGAGAAAAACAACAGCTATTAACACCAGGGTATCATCCCTCCTTTGCCACCTCATGGAATTTGAGTGTAAGAACTTGGATTAGGTGAGACATTGCCCAATTCTCAATAGGATATGTACAGTATACAGATAGTTTCCAGTTTACTTGGGATTTCTAAGTACAACTAATGCATAGGTTTTGCTAGATCTACCTAATAAACTGGCAATTTAATGCATAACATACTGTTATACCAACTCTCTCATAAATCATAAGGCATAAACAAAAACCTTTTTTAAAGTTTAATTTCTGCCAATAATCTCTGTATAGTCAATTATGATTTTTTTCTTTTCCTACAGGACCTCATCGAACATGGATGTTTACTCTTTGAACACAGCCGGCTTGAGCGTGAGATGTGATAGCTAGATGTACTCTGAGAACAAGGTAAAGCAACGTGGTCGTATTTGATGTACAGGGTTTGCCTGATAACACAGCATCAGAAAGAGACTTCTGTAACCTTCTGCAACCCACACCACTCCTGCGTCCATCTGCTCACCATCCATCCTTTATCTCCAAAGTCCCTTCCAAGGAAACAGACATTCATTGCTTAATAAAATGCTTTGTTTTACTTATGTAGCTGTTGGCTCCTGATTGCCCTTAAATTGAACTAGAGTACACCAACTTAGAATTGTCATTAAACAAAATGCCACTTTGATTTTATACCGAAGGTACAGTATTTTTACAGTTATTTATATTTATTTTCTTAACATTTGATGCTGTTAACTGCTGTTGATTAATTGCTATTTGATGCAGTTAATTGTGAATTCAATTTAAAATCAGTTCTGTATGCAGTCCATAGGCAATTCTATACAATAATTTATTTCTTTACATTTCGTATTGTAAGTTAATGGTGAATTCCATTTAAAATCAGTTCTGTATTTTTTCTTTACATTTGATACAACAGATTGAATGACAGAACGGTTCATGCATTGCTGTACTGTAAATAACATGATTTGTTTTAAATAGATTTTTGTGCACATTTCCATGTTCAAGTGCTTTAAGCGTTTGTAATGTAACAGCTTTCCTGGGGCTCAGTGGTTAGAGCATGGCACTAGCAATGCCAAGGGTTCGATCCCAGGTAATGTAAATGTAAAATATGTAATAATAATGTAAATAATAATGTAAAAGCAATGTAAGTCGCTTTGGACAAAAGCGTCTGCCAAATGCATAAATGTAAATGTAATGTTATTAATAATTTAAATAAAGAACACTTTTTCAATATTGTATTTGGAGTTACATGTGTTGGATAAAAATAAATTCTATATAAATATTATTAAAATCTAATTTATATTTACTAAAAACATAAATCAATAAATATGATTACAGTAGTGTGCTGTTAATCTAGAGTTTTACAGTACCTGGACTGTATTATATAGTTACAGTAGTGTTTAATTACTGTAAAAGTGAAATACAGTAATGGTACTGTAAATCTTAATTACAGTAACTTACTGGCAACAGTGTTGCCAGTAAGTTACTGTAAAAACCCATTGAAATGTCTAACAGTGTGCGTCGTGTCCAAGGACCGTCCGGTTTTGAATACTTCCATTTCTCTTCACAGATAGGTTGGTTTCATTACCAGCTAATGCTGATGCGTGCTCGGAGTTGGATTAATGGTTTAATGTTTACAGTTTCTGTGGTGGCTGCTACGATTGGCTGCTGTTCTTTCGGCATACTACTATGGTTTGTTTACTGGCTCGTTGTTGCCTGTCATGTTAGTGGGTGCACTACGGATTTGCACTAATAGTACAAAAACAAAGTCCTCTGCTGTAGTGTGGTGATGCCTTCATTTGCGCGGGTGCTTCAGTGATTTAACTGCTGTAGTGTCAACATGAAGGACAAATTGATATTTTAGACTAAACCTATGGGGCAACATTTTACAATGCTGCTGTTTTGTACACACTGTGTCTGTGGGCTTGTGCTGCTCATTGGAGCCTGCCTCATTCTGCCTATCTGCACACCGCTGGTGCTGGAGTTTACACTGTCTGCATTTTTCTCATTCATGTTATAACAGTCACAAGCCTGCAGGACTAGTGTGTATGTAATATCACTTCCAAGTCACTAGAGGGACTATAGAGCTCACAGTTGGGTATTAAAGCTGCTTAGCCGGAAGTAGAAACAGGACCCTAGTGAGACTGAAGCATGGTCTGGCTGTTTGCTCATGAAGTTTGTGTCCTAGTTGGGAAACATGTGTTTTAAACTCAACAGAAAATTGACTTTTGATTACCTGCAATAACTTCAATGCCTTTGATTGCATCTTTGGTTACCTGTATTTACCCGAGTGGTTTCCTTCTGTTGCCTACTGCTGTATTCTTTAATGAATGGACTTGTGGGTGTAAGGAGACTTGAAAGAAGTTTGTGGAGGAGCTTAGTAGTTCCTTTAAGCTACACTTCCATTTCATCATACTCATGGTTGAACAGCACATGGACATCAGCTAAGCCACTACTCTCTTGCTTATGCATTTATGGACATAATATGTTTAGTTTATTGCTTTTGATTTCTTTATTGGGTATTTTATGTAAATATTGTCTCTATTGGAGGTTTGTTTGTAAATACACTTTCATATGCAATATAAAGACATAGAGTTTGTATTTTGTGTTGAATTAATTGATTTATTAAAGAAAATATTATTAGGGGCAGTGGGTTACAATTTTTTTACAACTTTATAAATTATTGTGTAGCCACTTTTGAGTGTGTTCACCCATAGAAGGTTATAATGTGTCAGTTGTTAATTTAAGTTTGGAGATCATGTCATTTTCTTTTGATCTTGTTTTGTTTGTTTGTTCGTTTAGAATTTAGCCTCGTGCTAAGATAATTTAAAGAGGCTGCCAGTTATATGTTCTTTTTTTAAAGAAGCTGGTCATTTTGTTGTTTTGTTTGAATTGTTTAGTGTCAGTGGTCGTTCATTAGCATGTGTTTTTCTACTCCCTCCTGCTCAAAGCAGGGTGTATCCCCTGCTTTGCCATATAATGTACCTCTCTTTAGTTTGTGCCAAATTAAGTTTGTTTGACATTTGAAGTGTTTATTTGGTAAATTTCTTTTTTTTTGTTACAGTAGCAGAGGTCCAGTGTAGGCAGCTAGCCAGTCTTCTTGTGTGGTGATGGGGCTCCAGTCACTGAGTGCTGTGTATTGATGCTTGACTTCACTGTGTGCTGAGACTTGTGCACCTGGTGTATACGATGAAGGAGCTTTAGGCTCAGTTGCTAGCGTACCTGCCTCTGGTAAACCTTGCTCTCCTGTTTGAAGTGTGTGCTATATTGAGATTTTGTTAGTGTTCCCATACCACATCACCACACATAGTTGCAGATCTTTGTGGTTTTCCACCATCGAAGGCTGTCAGAATTAAATTGATGTTTTTCTTATTCTCTGTCTGAAGGAGAAAGTATCATCTCTATATGCTTTTGCTACCATTTACATAATTCTGAATGTTCAATTTAAAATGATCGGTGGGGTAAAGAGTATATTTCTGTAGTGTATTCACACCCACGTCTGGATCTATTGCGCTCTCTAAAGGAAAGCGCGCACCTGGTACCCTTAATTCACTGATTTCTAGTTTGATTTTAGATTTCTGAAATGCAGGAATGCTTTTGTCATTGATGTCTTGTATGTCAACTGTAACGCGATAAACTCCATCGGATTATCCAAAATAACAATAAAACTATTACTACATCTCTACATAATTACTCTGTCTATTTTATAACCAGATGTCCATTCTCCTTGTCCAGTCCAATGTACTCACTGCTCTCCGTGGTGAACACACGCACTTTTCCTGAAATCAGTCTTTACGGTTCAAGTCCAAGATCCGAGGCGATATTTCCAAAAATCGAGCCCACAGAGATTTCTCAGGTATAGAATAACGAATCTGTCCGGTCACTTCAGCGGCAAATAAAGAGAGCACACATACTGTATAGAATAGCCAAGCATACACCCAGCCTTTTCCTCCCGAATCCAATTTTGCAAACAAAGATTGAGCAGTCAACCCAGTGTCACGGCAGTTTGTGGCATAGACGCAAAATTTGGAATCTATTAATGCGGACACGAATATCCCCATTTTTTCGTGTCAGTGAGCAAGACCTTTGCCACTCATCACAACTTTCTTTTCATGTCACTCAGCCCGACTTTCAATACACAGACTGCGTGTGTATTTACATTTATATATGTATAACCTGATATCAAAACAAGTCATACATGTGGCTGACTAACACCTTACTTCACCCCAAAATCACAGTCGCAAATGCTAATTAAGCTAAAAACGCAAGTTTCACGAGGTGGCAAAACAACGATAAATGGCTCCCCTAAACCCGCCCCTAAACCTAACGTCACAGGGGAAAAGTCATCGAGCCACCTTGTAAAATAGGTATGAATTCCCATCAGATTGTGTTTATATATATTTATACATATGAAAGATACCACGTTTTATAATACATTAGATTGAAAGTCGTGCTGGGTGACACGTAAAAAGTCGTGCTGAATGACACAAAAAATGGGGGAAATTTGTGTCAGTAAACACGAACAAATGGATTACAGTTCGTGACAATGTCACGAATTCCCGTGAGACTGTGTTGGGCATCGAAAGGAAAATGTATGATGTATATTAGATTATGGTTTAGTGAAAATGCCAATTTCTATATGTTAAAAAACCTGGAAATGGAAATCGATTTTTCTGTCTGTTATGTAGCATAGTTATGCTTTTTATGTTGTCTGAATTATGCCTTTGCTTTAGCCTTTGTTGAAGAGAAAGAACGCAAGAACATGTCTACAAAGGTTGGAAAGTGGTACATGGAGTCGAAATATGGCACTGCAGAATGATCACTTAATGGGGGAAAACATAACAAAGAATTGAAAAATATACAGGAGCACAACACACCATACAACTGCGCAAAGACCTCAGCAGAGTTTGAATGGTTTTAAAACGCTGGGATAAAATATTTGGATTTGTTTTTAGCTACTTATACATTTATATTGTATTTAACAATATGAGTATAGCATGATATAACGAAGATAATCATTTGTCAGCATTGCATAGTCATCATAATACGTTTTTATTAATACTTTCTCTGTATTGATTAATCACTTCCTCCTCATCCCATCTTCTCTCATCCCTGATGCTTCACTTTGACTTTTATTACACATTTACTATAGCTGACACTTTTACTTATTACTTATTTTTATGTTAAAATAATGTTATTTAATATATTTTGCATATTATAACTTGCTACTTAATTTTACCAAGAAGTATACATTAATATAACATTACTAAATATCAATGATTAATTCACATTCATAATATAGTGGTCTGGTATTTGGTAATTGTGTTATGGTTTACCTTAATAAAAATATTATGCATAATAATAATACTCAAAATTATCATCATAATAATAATTATAAAAATAATTAGAGATGCACTGGTACTAAATTTATCTTGCTGATACCGATAGCTGATTGTTCAGAGTGATATTTGTCGATGCCGATACGTATTCTGAAGAATAAATTAATGTTTCTTAACTTTCTAAATGTAATTCATATTATGGCTGTTACTATTGAACATCAAGCTGGTGATGATTTTTAAAAACAATTTATCAGATCACAAAGTCATTGCATTTTTCGGTGGTCCTCTGATTGACAGGTTATATCAGCCCTGATCATGGACTGTTTTCAAACAATAAAAACAGCCAATCGCCGATAGTGTGAAAAATAGCTTTTATCGTCCGATACCAATTATTGGCCGATATTCTGTGCATCTTTATTAATAACCATTGACATGGTTTACGCTGTTTATCTCTTGCTTTAGCATTCTTTAAGTCACAAATACACTATATTGATTTTCTACTACAAAAAAAGCAATTGTAATAATTACTGAAGTTATTCGCTCTAAATGCTGCTGGCGACTTCTAAACCAATATTGTGAAGTTATCACATGCAACAGGACTGAAAGGCTAAGGGGTCAAATGAAGGGAGAACAGGGTGTTTGGGTGGCAAGCCCTGTTACATGTTGCTGTACCCTATGAAGCGCATGTCGAAGGCGTAATTCTACGAACAGTCTTTAATAGTAAATCCACAAAGAAACAAAAATAAGGCGTCCAGGCGCAGGCGTAGCACAACACAAATGATAATTTAACTTTTATAACCGGCCAAAGAGAGAACAGAACAGGCAGTGTAAATACTAATGCAAGAGAGTGAGTAAATAAACACAGGTGAACTGAGAACACAGGAAACTTAGTCAAAACAGGTTAACAAAAACAGGTAAAACCACAACTAAATATCCATAACTGTTACAAGCGCTCAAACACATTTGTAATACAGATTGTAAGGTCTCACCTCTAAAGTCAGGTCATTATTCTCCTGTTCCTGCTTTTCTCTCTGAACTGTCCCCAAACAGCTTTGGCTCACCAGTGTGTTCTGACTGTAGGGCCTGACAAACTTCACGTCACTCATCCTTGAGTCAGTGGTCCCGCACATTTCATAATTATACACTTGCTGTAATGTGCCGTCCGCATAAACTGGAGGGTAATATGGAATCACAGGTAGATTTGCTCCGGATTTATAAAACAACTTATTCTGCCTCCATCTGTAGATTTTCACTGAAACGATTGCAATAATTGAGACTATAAAGAGCAGTGAAACTACCGCCAGAGCCAAAATTAAATAAAAAGTCAGATCGTTGTTATATTCCTTGTCATGTGTAGAGTCTGTGAATTCTGAAAGCACTTCAGGAAAATTATCAGCAACTGCCACATTAATGGTGACCACAGCTGAGCGTGAGGGCTGTCCGTTATCTTCAACAACAACAGTGAGTTTTTGTTTCACAGCATCTTTATCAGTCACTTGTCGCACGGTTCTTATTTCTCCGTTCTGTAAACCCACTTCAAACAGCGCTCTGTCTGTAGCTTTCTGTAGTTTATAGGAGAGCCAGGCATTCTGTCCAGAGTCCACATCAACAGCCACAACTTTAGTGACCAGATAACCAACATCTGCAGATCGAGGCACAATCTCAGCCACCACAGAACCACCAGTTTGTACAGGATACAGAACCTGAGGAGCGTTGTCATTCTGATCTTGAATGAAGATGTTAAGAGTCACGTTGTTGGATAAAGGTGGTGAGCCCCCATCTTGAGCTTTAACTTTAATTTAAAAAGATTTAATTTGTTCATAATCAAATGATTTTTCTGCATAGATCACACCAGTCTCTGAATTTATGGAAATGTAAGATGTCAGTGGTGATCCATTTAAATCTCCATCAATAAAAAAATAAGAAAAATTAGCATTTGGGCCCCAGTCCATGTCTTCTGCTTTGACAGATATAATAGATGTAGATGGTGGGTTATTTTCAGATATAAAAGCATTATATGATTCCTGCTAAAACTGGGGTGCGTGATCATTCACATCAGATATCTTCAGTTTTAAAATATCTTTACTTGAAAGTGGTGGATTACCTCCATCGACAGCAGTTATAGTGATATTATACTCTGCTATCTGTTCCCTGTCTAATTCTGAGTCTGTCACCAGATTGTAATAATTAGTCAATGATGAGACGATTTTAAATGGAGAGTTTAGATCAATAGAGCATGAAATTTTACTGTTGACACCTGAATCTAGATCTTGAACATTTAACATTGCTATAACAGTGCCAGATACTGCATCTTCAGACACTGCACTGGAAAAGGACATTATTGTAATTTTTGGTTTGTTATCATTTGCATCAATTACATCAATAATGATGTCGCTCAAGTCAGTCAAATCTCCATGATCTTTAGCTTTGACTTTGATTTTGAACTGCTTGTGTTTTTCATAATCTATGTCACCTATGACTTTAACCTCTCCAGAATCCGCGTCAATGGAAAACAAAGATTTTATTGTAGAGGTCGCGTGCTCAAAATAATACTGTATATTGTGCCTCGACTCGTCAGCATCTGTCGCACTTACTGTTGTCACGACTGTACCTTTAGCAGCATTTTCAACTACGGATGTTTTGTAAGACGATTGACTGAACACAGGCGCATTGTCATTGCCATCAATAACGACAACATTTATCTGAACAGTCGCGGACCTTTGTGGTTTTCCACCATCGAAAGCTGTCAAAATTAAATTATGATTCTCTTCTTTTTCTCTGTCCAATGGAGAATGAAGAATCATCTCGACGTTTTTACTACCATCTTCAGCATTCTGTACATTCAGTTTAAAATGGTCGGTGGGGTGAAGGGTATATTTCTGTAGTGTATTCACTCCCACGTCTGCGTCTATTGCGCTCTCCAAGGGAAAACGCGCACCAAGTACCGCTAATTCGTTAATTTCCTGAACGATTTTAGATTTCGGAAAAGCCGGACTGTTGTCATTGATGTCTTGTATGTCAACTGTCACACGATAAAGCTCCATCGGGTTATCCAAAATAACATCAAAACTGACACTACACGCGGATATCTCTCCACATAATTCCTCTCTGTCTATTTTACTCTTAATAATCAGATGTCCGTTCTCCTTGTCCAGTCCAATGTACTCACTGCTCTCCGCGATGAACACACGCGCTTTTCCTGAAATCAGTCTTTTCGGTTCAAGTCCAAGATCCGAGGCGATATTTCCAACAATCGATCCCACAGACATTTCCTCAGGTATAGAATAACGAATCTGTCCGGTCACTTCAGCGGCAAATAAAGAAAGCGCACATACTGTATAGAATAGCCAACCATACACCCAGCATTTTCCTCCCGAATCCATTTTTGACGAACAACGACTGAGAAAGAAAATTAAAAGGAACGCTGTAATATGAATTTCAGATAATATTTCAGTCAAAATGCCCTTTACTTTGGCTTAAAGAATTTGGAGACGGAGCTAAAAATATGTCGGTCTCTTGCGTAGCATCCAGTGTTGCCGTTGATGTCTGAATTATGCTAGCTTCAGGCTTTGTTTATCAAGAGAAAACGAAAGAGTAAGTCTACAAAGGATAAAGAGCGGCACTTAGAGTCGAAACACAGCACTGCAGAGAGATCACTTATTCAAAATGTATTGTGAAGTATAGAAAGATTTAAAGATGTGGCGCACAGGCCTCAGCAAAGACGAAATTATTAAAAATCAACCGATGACCTGTTATGTATAATACTTCTAATATATAACATTATTTGTGTATGTGTACACTCATATATAACACTAATGTAGTACCCACCCCACAATACGTGTTTATTAGTGTTTTAGATTATTTGTTTCATCTCTCTTTCTTCACTTTACCTTCTCTCATGCCCACTTTTTCCATCTGACCTAATTTCTTTCTTTACAGAGCTGACACCTTTACTGGTAACTTAAAATTAATACTTGTATTTACCATATTTTATCATTAAAATCAAACGGCTTGCCATCAAATACCATTAGTTTGCATTGATGTTATATTTAATCTATTTTACAATTATTTTGAAAGACTGATCTAAATACCCTACATTTCGTTTTTAAGGTTTAAGTTAGTTTCATAATGGCTCATTATGTAATGATAATAACAATAAGAAACTTGCTGATGCAGTATGCTTATTTAATTGTATTGTTGCACATTGAATAAAGTTATAAATACATTGATTTTCTAACTATAAAATACAAGCAACTTCCACTCTGACTGCAAGAGACTATGTAAAAATATGTCACATGTTATAAGACTAAAAGAACAAAAATGAAATGGAGGGATAAGGAGGTGTTGGGCTCATGAGGCAAAAAAAGTGATAATGGAATAAATCCTCAAACAAGGGTCATTTAAAACCTCACCTCTGAATGCCGGTCATCACTATCCTGTTCCTGCTTTTCTCTCTGAACTGTCCCCAAACAGCTTTGGCTCACCAGTGTGTTCTGACTGTAGGGCCTGACAAACTTCACGTCACTCATCCTTGAGTCAGTGGTCCCGCACATTTCATAATTATACACTTGCTGTAATGTGCCGTCCGCATAAACTGGAGGGTAATATGGAATCACAGGTAGATTTGCTCCGGATTTATAAAACAACTTATTCTGCCTCCATCTGTAGATTTTCACTGAAATGATTACAATAATTGAGACTATAAAGAGCAGTGAAACTACCGCCAGAGCCAAAATTAAATAAAAAGTCAGATCGTTGTTATATTCCTTGTCATGTGTAGAGTCTGTGAATTCTGAAAGCACTTCAGGAAAATTATCAGCAACTGCCACATTAATGGTGACCACAGCTGAGCGTGAGGGCTGTCCGTTATCTTCAACAACAACAGTGAGTTTTTGTTTCACAGCATCTTTATCAGTCACTTGTCGCACGGTTCTTATTTCTCCGTTCTGTAAACCCACTTCAAACAGCGCTCTGTCTGTAGCTTTCTGTAGTTTATAGGAGAGCCAGGCATTCTGTCCAGAGTCCACATCAACAGCCACAACTTTAGTGACTAGATAACCAACATCTGCAGAACGAGGCACAATCTCAGCCACCACAGAACCACCAGTTTGTACAGGATACAGAACCTGAGGAGCGTTGTCATTCTTGTCTTGAATAATAATTTTTACAGTCACGTTACTACTGAGTGGAGGAGAGCCTCCATCTTGTGCTTTCACTCTAAAAGTGAAATCTTTTAGTTGCTCATAGTCAAAAGAGCGTATTGCTGTTATCACTCCACTATCAGGGTGAACTGACACAAATGAAGAGACAGAGACTCCATTAACAGTGCTGTCCTCTAGAATGTATGAAACACGTGCATTCTGATTCCAATCAGCGTCGCTGGCTTTAACTGTAAATATAGACAAACCAGGTGTGTTATTCTCAATGACGCAGGCCTCATAGTTGCTTTTCTCAAAGGTAGGACCGTTGTCATTCACATCTGATATCTGTAAAGTGAGAGAGGTACTGCTGTGCAGGGCAGGTGCTCCCTGATCAGAGCATGTAATGCTGACATTGTATTCAGCATCTCTTTCTCTGTCCAATTGCTGCTCTATACGCAGACTGATGAAATTGCTGGATGCAGATGTGAGAGAGAATGGAATGTTCTCATTTATGGAGCATTGGACCTGACCGTTCACACCAGAGTCAGCGTCATCTACCTTGATCATAGCAACAACTGTCCCAGGCATGGAGTCCTCAGACACAGAATTTGACATAGAAAGTAAGTTTATCAGTGGTTTGTTATCATTAATATCTAATACATCAATGATTAGTTTACATGAATCTGAAAGCCCCCCTTGATCTTTAGCCTGGATATCAAGCTGGTAGTGACTTGCTTTTTCAAAGTCAACCAAATCGTTTAAAGTTACCTGGCCACTATGCTGATCTATAATAAACATATTTCTCACACTGTCTTCTGTGCTTGCAATGTAGTACGTCACGTGGCCGTTAGATCCCTCGTCTACGTCAGTGGCACTGACTGCAGTCAATTTTGACCCTCTTTCTGCATTTTCAGTCAAAGTTGCTTTATACACCTTTTGCGTAAATACAGGAGCATTGTCATTAACGTCTAATACAGTTATGTGTATTTGAACAGTTCCAGACAATTGCGGATCACCGCCGTCAAAAGCAGTTAGAAACAAATTAATAGACTCTTTCTTTTCTCTATCAAGTGGTTTTTGCAACACCATCTCGACATTTTTATCACCAGCTGCCTGGGTGTGGAGTTCAAGAGCAAAATTATCGGTTGGTTCGAGAGAATAGCTTTGAAGACCATTAACTGCTACATCCGCATCCACAGCTCTCTCCAGCATGAATCTCGCACCCTTTACAGCAGACTCGCTGATTTCAAATTGAATTCGCTTTTTCTGAAAAGTGGGGGGATTATCGTTTATGTCCGTAATTTCAACCGTGATTGTATATAATTCCATCGGGTTTTCCAAAATCATCTGAAGATGCAAAGCGCACGGAGTCGTTTTAGCACAAAGAAACTCGCGATCCATTTTCTCTCGACTAAGCAGTAAACCCTTTTCTTTATCTAGGCCAATGTATTCAGTACTGTCTCCTGTAAATATACGTGCTTTTCCTGTCTTCAGTCGTTGTAAATCCAATCCTAAATCCTGCGCGATATTTCCCACCACAGATCCTTTAGAAATTTCTTCTGGAATGGAGTAACTGACCTGTCCTCGCGCTAAACGAGAGACGACGATGAAAAAAAAAACCGAGTAACATATCACGACGACACTAGCCATTTTTAAAGCATCGAAAATAAAAACGAGGTTCTTGATTTCCAAGTATATTTCTAAATGGTATATTTCAAATGCAACTATTTTTTTTATCGGACATAGTAAAATATGTTCCCTCTGGTTCGTCAGCAGACAACGAGCGAGTCGATAGCCTCCTCTTTTCCCTTCTCAGACGATGAAGTTGGGTTTAAAAAGCAGACTATCCCTTTGCTAAGTTGACAAACAGCGGCACTCTGAGCCTAAATCTAGCAATACAGATCTAAGTACAGCTGAACACTCATGTTTTTGCTATTATTTTAAGAAAACAAATCTGCCACAAAGATATTTATAAGCGGGCTATTCTAGAGAAAATGTGCTTGCTTTTTATTTAAATGAGAAGAAATTAGCATTAATACATTGTGGCGCTATCCAACATATGGTGCTGAAAACAGACAGCGGCTTTTGCAGATTAAATACATAAATAAAAAATATTATTTATAATTTGAAAAGGAAGCATGTAGTAATTTACAGTCTAATTTAGTCATTTAGAGTTTTTCAAAAAAAGCGTACTAGGAAAGCAGCATTGTCACGTTATGGCGCTGTCCAGCAAATGGTGCTGAACAAGTTCTAAGAGAGATGTATTGTATAATTTTCACCGAATGTTTTTTTATAACTTTGATTTGTCAAGCATAACATTTTTTCTTACCGATACTGTCGAGTATTCACCTTCCAAAACGTCAATTTCCTTGGTAGCGCGTTGCATAGTTTCCGTAAATTTTGGGTCCATCACTAAAACACTCTGACCCCCGAGAGTTGAAAACTTACAGTCGCTTTTCCTCGAGTCAGTTGTCATGCACACTTCATAATTATATCCGTGTGGCCGAGTTCCAGTAATTCCTGTATCTGTATAGTTTGGTGGGTAGTATGGAATAACAGGCAGATTGGATTGATAGAAGATGCGTGATTGTCTCCATTTGTAGATTTTTACTGATATTATAACAACTAAGCAGGTGATAAAAAGGAATGTAACAGCAGCCAGCGCAAAAATTAAATAAAAAGTCAAGTTGTCGTTATATTCTTTCTCATGCGTCAAGTCTGTGAGTTCGTAGAGAATTTCAGGGAGGCTGTCAGCTACAGCCACGTTAATACTGACCACAGCTGAGCGTGAGGGCTGTCCGTTATCTTCAACAACAACAGTAAGTTTTTGTTTGACAGCATCTTTATCAGTCACTTGTCGCACAGTTCGTATTTCTCCGTTCTGTAAACCCACTTCAAACAGCGCTCTGTCTGTAGCTTTCTGTAGTTTATAGGAGAGCCAGGAATTCTGTCCAGAGTCCACATCAACAGCTACAACTTTAGTGACAAGATAGCCAACATCTGCAGATCGAGGCACAATCTCAGTCACCAGAGAGCCTCCAGTTTGTATAGGATACAGAACTTGAGGGGAATTGTCATTCTGATCTTGAATTATAATTTTTACCGACACATTACTACTGAGAGGAGGAGAGCCTCCATCTTGCGCCCTTACGCGAAAGTGGAAATGTTTCAGTTGCTCATAGTCAAACGAGCGCATAGCTGCAATTACTCCGGTGTCTGGGTGAACAGACACATATGAGGAGACAGAAACTCCATTGACAGTACTTTCCTCTAGAATATATGAAACACGTGCATTCTGATTCCAATCAGCGTCACTGGATTTAATTTTATGTATAGAAATACCAGGTGTGTTGTTTTCGACGACGCATGCTTCATAGTGACTTTTCTCAAAAATGGGCACGTTATCATTCACATCTGTTATTTGCACACGGAAAGAAGCACTGCTGGAGAGCGCGGGCACTCCCTCATCAGCACATATTACAGTTATATTGTACTCAGCTTTCGTCTCCCTGTCCAGTTCCTGTTCTGTTTGCAAGCTTAAGAAACTGCTAAATGACGATGTAATAGCAAAAGGAATATCTTCGTTTATGACGCAGTGAACCTGGCCATTCAAACCGGAGTCTAAATCGTTCACATTTAGCATTGCAACAACAGTACCGGACCTAGACCCCTCAGATATGGAAGGGGAATTAGAAAGAATACTAATACTTGGCGAATTATCATTAATGTCTAGCACATCGATAATTACTTTACATGCGTTAGAAAGCCGCCCTTGGTCTTTTGCCTGAATATTAAGTTCATAATGGTTCACCTTTTCATAGTCGATCTGACCATTTAATGACAATTCACCATTTTTTTCATTAATTAAAAACATGTCGGCCACATTACTGTCCATTGTGTCAGACATGTAATATGTAACGATACTGTTAGACCCTTCGTCTGCATCAGATGCGCTCACAACTGTTAATATTGTACCTTTTGCTTCGTTTTCTCCTATGGTCGTTTTGTACATTTTCTGTTTGAAAACTGGAGGATTATCGTTAATGTCTAAGACGGTAATGTGAATCTGCACCGTGCCTGAGAGCACAGGATCGCCGCCGTCAAACGCCTCTAACAACAAAGTAAGCGAGCTTTGCGTTTCTCTATCGAGTGGTTTTTGTAAAATCATCTCTACATTCTTAGCACCATCTGCCTGACTGTGCAATTCAAGACGAAATTTATCAGGCGGTTTGAGCGAATAGCTTTGAAGAGCGTTTTGTCCTACGTCCGGATCGAAGGCTCTCCCGAGCATAAAACTAGCACCCGGAACTGCTAATTCGCTGATCTCAAATCTAAAGTCCTTTTTCTGAAAAGTAGGAGAGTTATCGTTTATATCAGTGACTTCCACGGTAATCGTGTACAGTTCCATCGGGTTTTCCAAAATCATTTGAAGATCCAAGGCGCACGGGGTTGTTTTTGCACAAAGAGACTCTCGATCCATTTTCTCTCTGATCAGAAGCAGTCCCGTGTTTCTATTGAGCTCGATGTATTCAGTGCTGTCTCTTGTAAATATACGTGCTTTTCCTGATTTTATTCGCTGTAAATCCAACCCCAAATCCTGCGCAATATTTCCCACAATCGATCCTTTTACCATTTCTTCTGGAATGGAGTAACTGACCTGTCCTTGCGCTGAGTGAAAAACGACGATGATAAACAACACCCAACATTTGACACAAGACATTGCTTCGATAGCACTAAAAAACAAACAAACAAGCAAAAAAGATCAATCTCCACGGTTCCGAGTGTACTTCAGATGGTCAATTTAAAATGGAAATATATTTAATCTGTATTTCCATTTGCTTTAAGACAAAACAGTGAACGTCCCGAAGGCTGTATCTCTTTTCCTTCTCTATGAGAATATAGCATGGTGGGGATGGGTATAAAATATATCCTGCCTCCGCATTAGGTTGACAAACAGCGGCACTCTGAGCCTTAACCGAGCACTACAAACCATTACAAAACACTTTGTGTTACCCAACGTTTGTCGTTTTCTCAAACAAAAAATAAACCAGTGAGGTTAGTAAAGCTTGTTCTAAATAAGATAATTACCGTTAAGTAATTATTTTAAAAGAATCAGCTGTTTACACAGCATTGTCACATTATGGCGCTGTCCAGCAAGCGGGGCTGAATATGAATGATTCTTTTAAGATAAACTTTTTTCCACATTCATTTATACTTGTAGAATATACAATGCTCTTACCGTTTCTGTCGAGTATTCGCCTTCCAAAACGTTATTCTCCGCGATTATATGTTGCATAGTTTCTGTAAAACTGGGCTCCATCACTACGATATTCTTACCGCCGAGCGTTGAAAACTTACAGTCGCTTTTCCTCGAGTCAGTGGTCATGCACACTTCATAATTATATCCGTGTGGCAGAGTTCCAGTAATTCCTGTATCTGTATAGTTTGGTGGGTAGTATGGAATAACAGGCAGATTGGATTGATAGAAGGTGCGTGATTGTCTCCATTTGTAGATTTTTACTGATATTATAACAACTAAGCAGGTGATAAAAAGGAATGTAACAGCAGCCAGCGCAAGAATTAAATAAAAAGTCAAGTTGTCGTTATATTCTTTCTCATGCGTCAAGTCTGTGAGTTCGTAGAGAATTTCAGGGAGGCTGTCAGCCACAGCCACGTTAATACTGACCACAGCTGAGCGTGAGGGCTGTCCGTTATCTTCAACAACAACAGTAAGTTTTTGTTTCACAGCATCTTTATCAGTCACTTGTCGCACAGTTCGTATTTCTCCGTTCTGTAAACCCACTTCAAACAGCGCTCTGTCTGTAGCTTTCTGTAGTTTATAGGAGAGCCAGGCATTCTGTCCAGAGTCCACATCAACAGCCACCACTTTAGTGACGAGATAACCAACATCTGCAGAACGAGGCACAATCTCAGCCACCACAGATCCACCAGTTTGTACAGGATACAGAACCTGAGGTGCGTTGTCATTCTGATCTCGAATAATAATTTTAATTGTCACGTTACTACTGAGTGGAGGAGAGCCTCCGTCTTGCGCTTTTACTTTAAACGTGAAATGTTTTAGTTGCTCATAGTCAAAAGAGCGCATAGTTGTGATCTCCCCACTGTCAGGGTGAACTGACGCATATGAAGAGACGGAGACTCCATTAAAAGTGCTGTCTTCCAGAACATAAGTAACGCGTGCATTCTGACTCCAATCTGAATCACTGGCTTTAACAGTAAATATAGAAACACCTGGTGTGTTATTCTCCACCACATAGGTTTCGTAATTACTTTTCTCAAATATAGGGGCATTGTCATTTACATCTGATATCTGCACACGGAGAGAGACACTGCTGAAGAGCGCGGGCATGCCCTCATCAGTACATGTAACAATAATATCGTACTGAATTTCTCTCTCTCTATCCAGTTCCTGCTCTGTTTGCAAGCTAAAGAAACCACTTGACGGAGACGTAAGATCAAATGGAATGTTATTATTTATATGGCAGTGAACCTGGCCGTTTACACCGGAGTCGAGATCATTTATATTTAACATTGCAACAACAGTGCCAGGGGAAGATGCCTCTGATATAGAATTTGAAATAGACAGGATGTTTATCACTGGTTTGTTGTCATTTACATCAGTGAGATCGATGATAACCTTACATGAGTCAGATAGTCCCCCCTGATCGCGTGCTTGTATGTTAAGTTGATAACGACTTGCCTTTTCAAAGTCAGCTAGGCCTTTTAATGTTATATGCCCGCTCCGTGCGTCCACCATAAACAAATCATTTAAGTCTTTAGTGTTTGACATGAAATACGTTACAATACCATTCGAACCTTCATCTGCATCAGTGGCGCTGACAGAAGTAATTACAGAGTCTTTGGGTGAATTTTCAGGAAGAGTGGCTTTGTAGACCCTTTGTGTGAAAACAGGGGCATTGTCATTATTATCTAGCACAGTTACATATAACCGCATAGTGCTGCTTAACGGAGGCTCTCCGCCATCCACTGCTGTTAGCAACAAAGATAACTGGTCTTTGCTTTCACGATCAAGGGGCTTCTGTAACACCATCTCCATAGTTTTTTCACTGTCCGTTAGGCTTTGCAAACTAAGAATAAAATTATCTGTCGGTTGCAGTGAATAACTGAGAAGACTATTAACGCCTACATCCAGATCTATCGCATTTTCTAACATAAATCTTGCTCCGGTTACAGCCGACTCGCTTATTTCAAAATGAATCTCACCTTTTGGAAAACTCGGGGCGTTGTCATTGATGTCGGTGATTTCGACTGTAATTTTATATAGCTCCATCGGATTCTCTAAAATTATCTGAAGATGTAAAGCGCAAGGAGTTGTTCTACCACAAAGAGCCTCGCGGTCGATTTTCTCCTCGGTGAGAAGTATGCCCTTTTCATTTAATCCGATGTATTCCGCGTTGTCCCCAGTAAATATGCGCGCCTTGCCTGATCTCAGTCTTTTCACATCCAATCCCAAATCTTGAGAAATATTTCCAACTATCGACCCTTTTGTCATTTCTTCTGGAATAGAGTAGCTGACCTGCCCCCTCGCTGCGTATCGTGAGAGAACCATAAAAAACAGCGCTACGTGCCACACAAAAGAGCTGGGCATTTTCCCGTTGCTCTGCAGATTAAGATCAACGTTATAAATCAAACTCCACCGTGAGATCTAGAACACAATGAAAACGTCTATCTACCAGCTCAACCAAAATATTTCCCCGAGTGATTGGGCTTTTTCATCAATCTGACATCATCGGTTGGTAGGACTGAAAAATACAGAGACTCTGCCCTTTGTTAATCAACAGCGGCCCTAAGAGCCTTGAAAAAGAAATGCACTCAAACAATAGGTAAACAGGCAACTGGATGTAAAAATATTTGTCAAACTAAATGTCCAGTTGAAGGCATCGTTGCCTTGGTTATAAAACAATTTTGAGTTAATTCATTTGAGATAATTTCTATTAAAGTCTGCTACGATAAAATGTCTACAAAATAGTAAAGTATACAAAAATTAAAAAATGCATTTGAGTTCATTGAAAGTTAAGTAGAGTTAGCCGAACATAGGTAATATATGAGATTATTCTTTAGGAAAATATGGCGCTGTCCAGTACGTGGTGCTGAAACGTGTCATTTCAACATGCTCCAGCCATGGCTCGGTTTTGAGTTATTACACACACCCTAATTTTAACCAGAAAATAATAAAACAAATGTTTTAATACTATTTTCATGTAATCGAGTAGCCTACATCTGACAGGTCATATCCACTTACCTTATTTTCCTTCATTGGGCGCTCCATTGTCTCAGTAATCTAGAGTACCACTAATATCATTTTATTAATTTTTCCTGTGTCGGTTATACACAGTAAATTTCTCGTGACGCCTATGTCTACCGTGGAATAGGAAGTTGTATAATAACCGGAAGTTGTGACTGAGAGAAAATTTAAGATTTTACATGATTAGACAACCACACAAGCAACAAATAGAAAGGAAATAGCAGCCAGAGCAAGAAACTAAATTAAGATAAAGTTGTCGTTAAATACTTGGTCAACCTTTGAGTTTGGAAAGCATTTCTAAAAACTGGCCGCCACAGCCACATACTGCTGTTACTAGCTGAACAATTCCACAACAACAGTGAATTTGTTTTACAGCATCTTTATCACTTACTTGTCGCACTGCAAACCGACTTAAACTAGCGCTCTGTCGATCTTAAGGTTGAAATCGTGTAACGTGACTTAAATATATTTAAATTCATCGTAACTGCAGTTGATCTAGATTTTTTGTAACAAAAAGAAAAAAAGCATCTAAGGATAAATAATTTAGCAAATTGCGAATATCATATCAAGTTAATATTAATCTAAAATTAATATTCATCAGCTCGAATAATTATTAATTACACAATGATAAATAAGTAATATTTAAACTTAATATTTAAAAAAATAGCTGAAAAAGTAAAGTATTGCATATTTAATGGTCAATATCAAATCGCATACACATTTAAAATTGCCCAACAGGCTTTCAAATATTAAAACAACTGCCACATTAATGGTGACCACAGCTGATCGTGAGGGCTGTCCGTTATCCTCCACAACAACAGTGATTTTTGTTTCACAGCATCTTTATCAGTCACTTGTCGCACCATTTTTATTTCTCCGTTCTGTAAACCCACTTCAAACAGCGCTCTGTCTGTAGATTTCTGTAGTTTATAGGAGAGCCAGGCATTCTGTCCAGAGTCCACATCAACAGCCACAACTTTAGTGACCAGATACCCAACATCTGCAGAACGAGGCACAATCTCAGCCACCACAGAGCCACCAGCCTGTACAGGATACAGAATCTGAGGAGCGTTGTCATTCTGATCTTGTATTATAATGTGCAAAGTAACATTGGTGTAAAGTGGTGGAGAGCCTCCATCTTGGGCTTTTACAAACATATAAACACTTTTAATTTGCTCGTAATCAAAAGCGCGTAATGCGTGTACCACTCCACTGTCAGCATTTACTGAAATGAAAGATGAAACAGGGGCTCCACCCACTGTAGTCTCATCTAAAAGATACGAAATTCGTTCATTCTGGTTCCAGTCATCATCGTGCTCGCTCATTGTAAATATGGACAAACCAGGTTGATTATTTTCAGTAATGTATGTAATGTAAACACTCTTTTGGAACCTAGGGGGGTTGTCATTAACATCAGATACTTTCAGATTTAAAGTTTTCTGACTGGAAAGCGCAGGTGACCCTGAATCTGTAGCTGAGATGGTGATATTACAGTCTATCACACTTTCATGGTCTAATGCAGCATCAGTTACTAAAGTGTAGTAATTTCGTAGTGAGGACTGTTGAATGGCATATTTCGATATATTGTGCAACTGACCTGACCATTTTCTCCTGCATCTAGGTCTTTAACATTGATGATCGCAATGGTGGTACTAAGAGGTGCGTCCTCAGAAACTGGATTTGAAAACGACATAACACTAAGAACTGGTGCATTACCATTAACCTCAATTAATTCAACAATGACTTTAGCAGAGTCTCCTAAACCACCCTGGTCCTTTGCTTCGACATCAAATTCGTATTTCTTTACTTTTTCATAGTCCAACACTCCAATTACAGTTGTAACACCGGTGCTTTCATTTACCTTGAAAATTTTAGCTATCACTTTCGAATTAGCAATGCTGTAAGAAATTAATTTATTTGGGCTGCTGTCTGCATCACTGGCATTAACGGTAGTTTATATAAGCTCCCTTGGGTGCATTTTCTGCTATTACTGCTCTGTAAACTGACTGATTGAAGACTGGCGCGTTGTCATTTGCATCTAACACAGTAATCTCTATTTTTGTGTTACCAGATCTTTGCGGATTTCCTCCATCGACCGCTGTGAGAATGAGGATATTGCTCTCTGTCTAGATGCTTCTGCAGCACCATTTCAGCATATTTTATCCCACTTGGTCGTGCATGCTGTTTCAAAATAAAATTATCATTTGGAGATATTATATAGTTTTGGATACCATTAATGCCCATATCGGGATCATCTGCGCTACCCAGCAGGAAACGGGCTCCTATTGTGGTCGATTCACTTATTTCAAGATTAATTTCGTCTTTTTGAAAGACTGGCGAATGATCATTTACATCCAATATTTCAACCGTAACATGATATAGTTCCATTGGATTGTCGAGTATTACTTCAAACGTGAAGCTACACGGAATGGTTTCAGGGCAAAGCTGTTCTCGGTCAATTCTCTCATTTACAACAAAAGTCCCTTTGTCTGTTTTTAGCTCTGCGTATTGTGTGCTGTCGCCAGATACGATATGGGCCCGACCCAAACGCAGCCGTTGCACATCCAAACCAAGATCATGAGCTATATTCCCGATAAGCGATCCTTTCTTCATCTCCTCTGGAACAGAGTAACAAATCTGTGCGCTGATATTTTAGATATAACAAACAGCTGTGAACAATAAAATCCTCCATACAATAACAGAATCCAGTGGTTGGCTTTGCGATATATAACCTAGAAGCCTCGCCCTTACAGTATTCTCAATCATTACAAAACATACATCCAGTAACGTTCAACAATCGAAATATGAACACAATAATCCAATTCTTCTGCTGCTTGTCAGTTAATCTGTATTTCTTCACCACCAACACCCTTTTATCTCCTCCACAACTGCCTCGCCAGCATCACCACTGCTTCACTAAGCAGGCAGTTGCAAAGCATGCACATTTCTGCAAACCAACAGTGGCCCTTAGAGTTGAGATCAATGTATAACACCAAAAATACTAGATAAGTAGTGGATAATTATAGCATTTAAGAAATTAAGCACAGTATAAATAATTCAAATCAAAACCTTATAGACAAGCATCCATTCTGTGGACGAAATAATAAGACTTGATTTAAATGTGACATTTGATAGTAAGCCTAAAATACAACACGGTCATGATTTCAATAAATGAGACCGTCATCTTTCTGATCTCACTAATTATGAGTTTAAAGAGTTGGGTTAGTGAAGCAAGCCATTTGATTCGGCTGTTTTCAAACAATATATTAAGTATATTTATTAAATGCCCTGTTAAGTGCGTATGTATTATTTATAAACTAACACTTAAGAACGACTTGTTTATTCGATCTCAATATTTTTTATCTAACCTAACAAATCAGTTAATTTGGATATTTTCATCAATAAATATTTTAAGTGATGTCAGAAAATATTATGGTGTGTATTATGTAAATATTATTTGTTATGACATTGAACATTTAACGTAAACTAATTGTTCTTACCATTTCAGGAGACTCTCGATCTTCTAATAAGTTCTTGTCCTTCATTGCGCGCTGCATCGTCTCAGTAAAACTTGGGTCCACCACTAAAACACTCCGACCACCAAGTGTAGCGAACTTACAGTCACTTTTTCTCGAATCAGTCGTCATACACACTTCATAATTATAGCCATGTGGAAGAGTTCCAGTAACTCCTGTGTCTGCGTAATGCGATGGGTAGTACGGAATAACCGGGAGATTTGACTGATAGAAGCGAGACTGCCTCCATCTGTAAATTTTAACTGATATTATGACAACGACGCAGGTAATGAACAGGAAAGAGACAGCTGCCAATGCAAGAACTAAATAAAAAGTGAGGTTGTTGTCATATTCTTTGTTATGCCCAGAGTCCGTAAATTCTGAAAGCACTTCAGGAAAGCTGTCGGCAACTGCCACATTAATGGTGACCACAGCTGAGCGTGAGGGCTGTCCGTTATCCTCCACAACAACAGTGAGTTTTTGTTTCACAGCATCTTTATCAGTCACCTGTCGCACAGTTCTTATTTCTCCGTTCTGTAAACCCACTTCAAACAGCGCTCTGTCTGTAGCTTTCTGTAGTTTATAGGAGAGCCAGGCATTCTGTCCAGAGTCCACATCAACAGCCACAACTTTAGTGACCAGATAACCAACATCTGCAGAACGAGGCACAATCTCAGCCACCACAGAACCACCAGTTTGTACAGGATACAGAACCTGAGGTGCGTTGTCGTTCTGATCTTGTATTATAATATCTAAAGTCACATTTGTGCTAAGAGGTAGAGAACCTCCATCTTGAGCTTTCACACAAAAATGAACACTTTTCATTTGCTCATAATCAAAAGCGCGCAATGCTTGTACCACTCCACTGTCAGCATTTACTGAAATGAAAGAGGAAACAGGGGCTCCACCCACTGTAGTGTCATCTAAAAGATAAGAAATTCTAGCATTCTGGTTCCAGTCATCGTCTTGAGCACTAAAAGTAAATATGGACAAACCAGGTTGATTATTTTCAGCAACGTATGTTGTGTAAACACTCTTTTGGAACCTTGGGGGGTTGTCATTAACATCAGATACTTTCAGATTTAAAGTTTTCAGACTGGAAAGTGCAGGTGACCCTGAATCTGTAGCTGTGATGGTGATGTTGTACTCCGCCACACGTTCACGGTCTAATGCAGCACCAGTTACTAAAGTGTAATAATTGCGTAATGAGGACTGGAGTTTGAATGGCATATTTCGATTAACTGTACAACTAACTTGACCATTGTCTCCTGCATCTAGGTCCTTGACACTTAAAATAGCAATAGTAGTGCCCACAGGTGAGTCCTCATTCACTGGGCTTGAAAATGACATAACACTGATAACAGGCACATTGTCATTAACATCAATTAATTCAACTATGACTTTAGCTGAGTTTCCTAAACCACCCTGATCTTTTGCCTCGATACCAATTTCATACTTTTTTGTTCTTTCATAATCAAGCATACCAGTTAGAGTTATAACGCCTGTTTTTTCATCAATTTTAAAAATATCATTAATGTTACCCTTAATGTTAGCAAAACTGTATGCAATCAAACCGTAAGATCCACTGTCTGCATCACTAGCATTTACAATTGTTATATACGTTCCTTTAGATGCATTTTCTTCTATTGCTGCTCTGTAAACCGATTGGTTAAATACTGGTGCGTTGTCATTCGCGTCTAACACAGTCACCTCTATTTTCATATTACCAGATCTGTGGGGGTTTCCTCCATCGACCGCTGTGAGAATGAGAGATAGTCGTGGATGTTGCTCTCTATCGAGAGGTTTCTGAAGCACCATTTCCGCATATTTAACTCCATCGGGGCGCGAATGTTGTTTTAGAATAAAATTGTCATTAGGTGACAAAATATAATTTTGGAGCGAATTCACACCTACATCAGGATCATCTGCGCCGCCCAGTAAGAAGCGAGCCCCAGGTGTGGCCGATTCACTTATTTCTAGTTTAATTTCATCCTTGGGAAATGTTGGAGAGTGATCGTTTACGTCGAGTATTTCAACCGTAACATGGTGTAGTTCCATTGGATTATCAAGTATTATTTCAAAGGTGAAGCTGCACGGAGTGGTTTCAGGGCAAAGCTGCTCTCGGTCAATTCTCTCATTTACAACCAAAGTCCCTTTGTCTGTTTTTAGCTCTGCGTATTGAGTGTTGTCGCCAGATACGATACGAGCCCGACCCGAGCGCAGTCTTTGAACATCGAGACCAAGATCATGCGCTATATTCCCGATAAGCGATCCCTTCTTCATTTCTTCTGGAACCGAGTAACGAATCTGTGCGGTAATGTCTGGGATATAACAAGCAGACATGATGAATAAGATCCTGCATAGGAAAACAGAATCCATTGGTTGGCTTTGCGATGTATAACCTAGAAGCCTGGCGCTTACAATGATCGCAATCGTTTCAAAAAGTATAATTACAGAAAACCGATGATATTCAGCAATCGAAATCTTTACACAAAAATCCAATTCTTCTGCTCCTTGTCGGTAAAAATGTCTTTCTTCACCAACACTCTTTCATCGATGGCGATGCTACAATTGCCTCTCCAGCATCACCACTGCTTCACTAAACTGAATTCATAGGCTACACATTTTTGTGCAAACCAACAGCGGCCCTTAGAGTTGAGAACAAATATAACACTACAACATACTAAATAGGTGGTCAAATTCTATAATTTAAACAAAAATAAAAGAATCGATAAACAATTCAATCACAGATACGCAATAGTTCTATGGAAATCGTGTGTTGGATAAACTATAATTTGTAAAACTCGTACCTACATAATCAATCAAATCTTTCAGTAAAGTAAGTTATAAGGCACAAAATATATAAATTTGACACTTAATAGTAGGCCTAAAATACAACATCGGCATAATTTCAAGCAATGGTCATCCTTCTGGTCATTATGATTAAGACTTAAATTACTGGAAATGCCATTTGATTTGTCCCTTTTCATGTGTTTCTGCAACTGCGGGCACTGAAATTTTAAATGTACGTCAAAATTTGTCATATGACGCTTTATAAATATATTCACAGTGTCATCACACACCTTAAAAAATATATTAATGATTAATGTGATTTACTATCAAATGTGTTAGCATTTATAGGTCCAAACTTCGATTTTGTTCATGTCCCCAACTCACAATATTAAGATATATTAAATAAGATTATTGAATTATGACATTATTTCAAATGGAATTGTTTAATATACATATTAATTTACAGCATCATAAATGTTTTTGTATATTTACAGCATCGTGAATGTTTTTGTATATTTTACTGATCAGTTTGATCATTTTATGAAGTAAATGTGCCTGTCCCACACTTCTGAGTCCTTTCCACATCAATGAAAAAAGGCTTTTACAATGAAGTTTTATCAAACACAAACAAGTCTAGTTTCTATGGAAACAGAAATCACCACATGAGCACATTGCTGACAGATTAGCCTACCTCACTAACAAGATCGCCAAAATACAGGGTAAATATTATATTTTCTGTGTCAGTATTTATTGTGTGTCCTTACCATACAGCTTAGTAATTCTGTACTTTGAACTACATTTTAAAAATAAATGTATATTACTGTTTAATTCGTTTATATTAAGATGCTAAGATTCAAAGCCAATGTAGTCGACCTTACTAGCTACCAATTAGCTGCAATATTAGCAAAAATGTCATTTCTGCAACATGTCTTTACCGCAGCACATTTTCAAGGATTCCTGTGTATTAAATTACAAATATAAAAATAAACATGTTCCAGGTTAAAATCTTAATGACTTGTTATTAACACCCATGTGTAATACTGAAATATTAAATATATTAATTTAAGGTAGTGTTAAATAGGATTTATTGCTTTGACTTGATTTAATCTTTAAAATGATTTGGGTTGATTCAATCAAATGTTTTTGGTATTTAATCTAAAAATACAATCAATTATAATTTTCAACATGTAATAGATTTTAAATAGTCTCACAACATTTTCTTATTGTCAATTTTAAAATATATTGAGCATTTAATAAAAAGTTGTTCTTACCATTTCAGGGAACTCGCGATTTTCTAAGAAGTTCTTGTCCTTCATTGCGCGCTGCATCGTCTCAGTAAAACTTGGGTCAACCACTAAAACACTTTGACCATCGAGTGTAGAAAACTTACATTCACTTTTTCTTGAGTCAGTAGCCATGCACACTTCATAATTATAGGCGTGTGGAAGAGTTCCAGTAACTCCTGTATCTGCGTAATACGATGGATAATACGGAATAACCGGAAGATTTGACTGATACAAGCGAGACTGTCTCCATCTGTAAATTTTAACTGATATTATGACAACAACGCAGGTAATGAACAGGAAAGAGACAGCTGCCAGTGCAAGAACTAAATAAAAGGTCAGGGTGTCATCGTATTGATTGGTATGCCCGGAGTTCGTAAATTCTGAGATCACCGGAAAGCTGTCGGCAACTGCCAGATTAATGGTGACCACAGCTGAGCGTGAGGGCTGTCCGTTATCCTCCACAACAACAGTGAGTTTTTGTTTGACAGCATCTTTATCATTCACTTGTCGCACAGTTCTTATTTCTCCATTCTGTAAACTCACTTCAAACAGCGCTCTGTCTGTAGCTTTCTGTAGTTTATAGGAGAGCCAGGCATTCTGTCCAGAGTCCACATCAACAGCCACCACTTTAGTGACGAGATAGCCAACATCTGCAGAACGAGGCACAATCTCGGCCACCACAGAACCACCAGTCTGTACAGGATACAGAATCTGAGGAGCGTTGTCATTCTGATCTTGTATTATAATATCTAAAGTCACATTTGTGCTGAGAGGTGGAGAGCCTCCATCTTGTGCTTTCACAATAACCTGAAGACTTTGTATTTGCTCGTAGTCAAAAGCGCGCAATGCGTGTACCACTCCACTGTCAGCATATATTGATATTAAAGATGAAACAGGGGCTCCACCCACTGAAGTCTCATTTAGAAAATACGAAATTCGAGCGTTCTGGTTCCAGTCATCGTCTTGAGCACTAAAAGTGAATATGGACACACCAGGTTGATTATTTTCAGTAATATATGTTGTGAAAACACTTTTTTGGAACTTAGGAGGATTGTCGTTAACATCTGATATTTTAAAATGTAATGTTTTCTGACTGGAAAGCGCAGGTGACCCCGAATCAGTAGCTGTGATGGTGATGTTATATTCTACCACACGTTCACGATCTAAAGCAGCGTCAGTTACTAACGTGTAGTAATGTCGTAATGAGGACTGAAGTTTAAATGGCATATTTCGATCAACTGTACATCGAACCTGACCATTTTCACCTGAATCCAGATCTTTAACATTGAGGATCGCCACGGTGGTTCCAAGAGGTGCGTCCTCACTCACTGGGCTTGAAAATGACATAACGCTAATAACCGGTGCATTATCATTTACATCAATCAATTCAACAATTACTTTAGCAGAGTCTCCTAAACCTCCCTGGTCCTTTGCTTCGATATCAAATTCATATTTATTTGTTTTTTCGTAATCAAGCACCCCATTTAAAGTTACGACACCAGTGCTTTCATTTATCTTAAAAATCTCATCAATGATTTTTGAATTCGCAAAGCTATAAGAAACTATTTTATTTACTCCATTGTCTGCATCACTAGCATTAACAATAGTTATTTGCGTTCCCTCTGGCGCATTTTCTGCTATTATAGCTCTGTAAACCGACTGGTTGAATACAGGCGCGTTGTCATTTACATCTAGTACAGTAACCTCGATTTTAACATTACCAGATCTTTGCGGATTTCCTCCATCGACTGCTGTGACGACGAGAGAAATTCGTGAATATTTCTCTCTGTCTAGAGGCCTCTGAAGAACCATTTCAGCATATTTGACACCACTTGGCCGTGCATGCTGCTTTAAAATAAAATTATCATTGGGTGACATTATATAGTCTTGGATACCATTCACGCCCACATCAGAATCATGTGCGCTACCCAGTAGAAAACGAGTTCCTGGTGTTACCGATTCACTTATTTCAATAATTATTTGTTCTTTAGTAAATGCTGGCGAGTGATCGTTTATATCCAGTATTTCAACCGTAACATGGTGTAGTTCCATTGGATTATCAAGTATTATTTCAAAGGTGAAGCTGCACGGAGTGGTTTCAGCGCAAAGCTGCTCTCGGTCAATTCTCTCATTTACAACCAAAGTCCCTTTGTCTGTTTTTAGCTCTGCGTATTGAGTGTTGTCGCCAGATACGATACGAGCCCGACCCGAGCGCAGTCTTTGAACATCAAAACCAAGATCATGAGCTATATTCCCGATAAGAAATCCTTTCTTCATCTCCTCTGGAATGGAGTATCGTATTTGTGTACTAATGTCTGAGATATAACAAAAAGTCATAATGAATAAGACCCTCCAAACGAAAATATGATCCAAAGGTTGTCTTCGCGATTGATTTGCAATAAGCCTCGTGCGTACAGTTATCCCAATCATTTTAAAAAGCTCACCGATTAATGGCCCCCAAAGACGTGCAACAATCGAAGTATTCACACAATAATCCACTTCATCTGCTGCTTGTCGGTAAAATTAAGCTTTCCCTATCGGCACTTTTTTTTATCTCCACCAGAATAGCCCGAACAGCATCACCCCTGCTTCTCTTAGCGGGCGGTAGCAAATCATGAGATCAGGCTACACATTTCTGCAAGCCAACAGCGGCCCTTACGGTTGATATCAATGAACAGCAAAAATTTAAGCAGAACCTAAGTTTATGGAAATAGGTTATTAATTTAGTAAATTATCGATTTAAAGGAACAAATGAGACCGTTCTATTTCATCTCATCCTAAACGACCAGTTATGTTTGGAAGATTGGACTTAGTACAACGGGCAATTTTATTCCCCTTTTATTATTCAGTATATTTATTTGCACTGTGGAACGTTTTTTTTTCCTACGTATAATTCAGATTTTAAAAAGTTTTAATTTTCGTTGGCGTAGCCTAAAAGTTAAGTTAATTCTGTTTTATTTTCGTTTCGAATAAAGCCAGCTATTTGGATTTGCAATATAAAACACATTTAAATGGTTTCACATGTGTGGTCAATATTACATCAACATTTTAATTTGATTTTCTGGTCTTACCATTTCGGGCAAACTAGGGTCTTCCAAGCAGTTGATGTCTTTCATTGCGCGCTGCATAGTTTCTGTGAAACTTGGATCCATCACCACAACATTCTGACCGCCGAGCGTGGAAAACTTACAGTCGCTTTTCCTCGAGTCTGTAGTCATGCACACTTCATAATTATATCCGTGTGGAAGAGGTCCAGTAATTCCTGTATCTGTGTAGTTTGGTGGGTAGTATGGAATAACAGGTGGATTGGATTGATAGAAGATGCGTGATTGTCTCCATTTGTAGATTTTTATTGACATTATAACAACTACGCAAGTAATGAACAGGAAAGAGACAGCAGCCAGCGCAAGAACTAAATAAAATGTCAGGTTCACATCATATTCTTTGGTATATCCAGAGTCCGTAAATTCTGAAAGCACTTCAGGAAAATTATCAGCAACTGCCACATTAATGGTGACCACAGCTGAGCGTGAGGGCTGTCCGTTATCCTCCACAACAACGGTGAGTTTTTGTTTCACAGCATCTTTATCAGTCACCTGCCGCACAGTTCTTACTTCTCCATTCTGTAAACCCACTTCAAACAGCGCTCTGTCTGTAGCTTTCTGTAGTTTATAGGAGAGCCAGGCATTCTGTCCAGAGTCCACATCAACAGCCACAACTTTAGTGACCAGATAACCAACATCCGCAGAACGAGGCACAATCTCAGCCACCATAGAACCAGCAGTTTGCAGAGGATACAGAACCTGAGGAGCGTTGTCATTCTGATCCTGAATATTTATGTTTATCGTCACCTCCGAGCTTAAGGGTGGGGACCCTCCATCTCGAGCTGTCACGTTAAAAGCGAAAGATTTCAGATGTTCAAAGTCAAACGATTTTACTGCGTGAATTGCGCCAGTTTCAGAATTTACTGAAACGAAAGAGTCTAGTCGTGCCCCGTGCATATCTACATCCTTTAAAAAATAAGCTAATTGCGCATTGGGACCTGAATCAGCGTCATGTGCTTTAACAGTCAGAATAGGTATGCCAGGAGAGTTATTTTCGTTAATAAATGTTTTATAATCTTCCGAATCAAATTTAGGCGTGTTGTCATTGACATCGGAAATTTTCACTGTAACAGTTTTGTTAGCGTACCGTGGTGGAGTTCCTTGATCTAATGCCAGGATCGTAATGTTATATTCAGCAAGACTTTCTCGATCAAGCATGTCATCAGTGATCAAGCTGTAATAGTCAGAGAGAGATGATTCAATCTTAAATGGGATGTTTTGATTTATTGAACACTCAACAACACCATTTCTACCAGAATCGGCATCTTCTACGTTTATGACAGCTATAGTCGTTCCTACTGGGGCATTTTCAGGAATTGTGTTTGAAAAGGACATTAGTTGTATTGTTGGAGAATTATCATTTTCATCAATAACATCTATAACAATTGTGCACGTATCAGAGAGGCCTCCTTTGTCTCTTGCATAAATTTTTAATTGATGATTATTTTGAGATTCATAATCTAAATTAGCAAAAAGTGTAATCTCTCCTGTATTTGAATTTATCTCGAAAAGCTCTCTTGCTTTTTTGTTTGCAAGGGCTAAGGAATACGAAACGTGGCCATTTACCCCTTCGTCAGCATCATTAGCGCTAACAGTACCTATGACAGTACCAGAAGTAGAAAATTCACTAACTTCAGTTTTAAAAACGAGCTGTTTACACACAGGAGCATTATCATTAACATCCACCACAGTAACATGTATTTTTACTGTGCCTGATTTCTGAGGTGAGCCACCATCAGTTGCAACTAGAATCAATTTAATCTGATGTAGTTCTTCCCGATCCAGCTCGCGCTGTAAAACCATCTCAATGTATTTGCTGCCATCGGTCTGGCTGTGAACATCCAGTTTAAACCTATCACTTGGATGTAATTTATAGCTTTGTATACCATTTAGGCCTACATCTGTGTCTATAGCACTATCCAAAGGGAAGCGAGCTCCCAATACTGCGTTTTCAGCTATACTTATATTAACATATTCTTTCGGAAACAACGGTGCATTGTCGTTAATATCTTGCACCTCTACGGTGACCCGATGCAACTGAATGGGGTTTTCAACGATAAGATCGAAGCTAAAGCTGCAAGGCGTTGTTTGCTTACAGAGCTCCTCGCGATCAATCCTTTCTTTAATAACTAGAGTGCCTTTGTCTCGGCTCAAGTCAACGTACTGTCTACCGCCCTTTGTTACAACGCGAGCTTTTCCAGATATGAGTCTACTTATCTCAATCCCCAGGTCCTTAGCGATGTTGCAAACAAATGATCCCTCTGGCATTTCCTCAGGTATAGAATATCGCGCACTGCAAAAGACGACGTCCATTCCATAAAAGCAGAGAATTAAAAACATAATCTGCCATTTTAAGCGTGTGCTAACCATCCAAGGGTTGTGTGAACTGCTGAACGAGCGTAAAAAATCCATCGTTTTAAATCATCAAACGAAATACGAAAACATCAAAATACACATTTATGTCCTTTCCGTACAAATAAAAGGCTTCATCTGACCAAACTACAAACGTCGGACAAATTACTCGGCAAAGACTCTTCAGCTGTTATTCAACAGCGGCACTTACAGTTCTAGAGTTGCAAATACAAGGCCAGTAGTCCTGGTTAGGTAACACTAACAATGTACAGTATGCTACTACAGTGCGTATACAGCCATTTAACAATAAAAAAGCGATTTATATGTGAGACACAGGCTGTTTAATCAGTTACGGGACAACATGGGATATCGCAAATCATTTCAGCACCATCGGAATGAACAGCACCCGATAGATCCAATACAGGGACACAATGACAAAAGCAAACTCTGTCAACACTTGCCAGGTATACACAAAGCCACATTTATAAATGACTATAGCAAGGTACAATATTAGATAATAGTATTTAAACTTGTTATGGTAAACCTATAAAGATTTAAACTGTGAAAAAGAAAAATTCTTTCAAAAAATACAAAAACTTAATAGTTAGGAAAAACACATACAACTGTACTATTCATCAGACCAAATCCTTGACAGAGATGCACCTTTTTTTTCTCTCATTACAATACTTTGGATTCTTGTAAATCTACTAAATTACTGTTGTTATAATCCAGATTGTCCAAAAGTCTTCAACAATAATTTAGAATTTAGGAAGTAAGATTATGTCTTACCTGTAGAGAAACATCCAGCGTTGATTCACAGAGAAGGGCATGAAAAGACAAAAGTGAGATTTAAAAGGTTATGAGTGTTTCTGTGTAGTGTAAGCATTTTTAAGAAGAATCAAGGTCAGTTAGAAGAAAATCAACATGTTTTATACTATTGGTCAAAACTGTGATTTTGAATTTACATAACTCTCTGTAAACAATTTATGTAAATGATTAAAGTCAGCAGGATATTTACATATTTCTCACAGGTCATCCTGTTCAAACAGATACATCCCCATGGCTGTTAATGTACAATATATTGCGTTATTGAGCATCATTTAATATTTGCACCCTTTTGCAATTGTTCTTATAAAGCCCCCCCTCCCCACCCCCGCAATTGTCTCAAATGTTAAAAACTAGATCTTAACATTATGTAGCCAATGTGCAGAGAATGCAGTAAAGAATAGTGCAGTGTCAAAAAAGGGCAATGCTCATCAGGGCAGTATAAAAAAAACACATTTGCACATAAAGAGTGCTAATTAGTACATCAAATTTGTACCAAATATGTATTTACTTAACAAATGAAGAGTTTATTTGTGAAAACAGATGACTCTGTTTTTATTTATATTGCTTGGAATGCACAACGTGATTTTTGATTTGCGAAAAAAACTCTTTTTTTTTTATGAACTCTTCAAATGTTACACCAACACCCAATTAAATGTTTGTGGCATAGCTGCCCTAAACTAACAGCATATTACCAAAATATGTTTTTATGTTTCTGTAATGGTTTATCCACCAGCATGTGTAAGCTCTTTCAGCACAGTAGCATTTCTAGTGCTAAAATATAATTGTTGTTATCCACAAATTTTTTAATTCATAATGAGAAAAAGAAATACTCTTTGTTTTTATTCATATGCCTAATTACAGTTATTTATTTGCAGTCCTTAATAGAAAAAAAGTTTTAATGGTGGTCTGTTAATTAAATGCTTGATTAATTTCTGTCCTCTGAGAGAAGTTGAATGTGCCAAATCAAAATTGGGTATAAAAACGTGAACAAAACTATTTAGTTGTTTCAGTTTGTTATTTGCCTAATACAATATTTAGTTTTAAACATTTTTTTGACAGATTCCTAAAATAACTTGAGTTTCTCTTTATTAGATCAATAGGCATTCTAATAAATTTGATAAACACTGTGCAATGTTGTGACCTTCTTTAAGTATACAGTCCCAGTGAGTTTTCTAAAAGTGCAACTTCACTGCTCAGGACAAACAGGAACATTACAACATGACCAGTCATTGATCTTTAAGGAAACACTACACAATATGAATATGGTCTGTAAACCCTCTTTGGGAACAATAAGGTTATATTTGTTAACATTAATATATTCATTAACATACATGAACTTACAGTATAGTTTTTCAGCATTTTAAGATTAAGATTTCAAGTTAAACTCTATAAAGTGTTCGTAGTTTTTATTTTTATTATTATTGTTAACAATATTGTAAAATATTGTTGCAGATTTTGCATATGATATGGTATTGATGCAAACTACTGTAAATCTTGAACACGCAAGTATGATAAACAAACAGAAACTATGTGTGGAAAAGTAATAAGTCATCTCAGTGTTTAAGTGAAACTCCTGATTAGCGGATATTTTCAATAAATTGAGTAATGACACCACAGCGTCATATTAATGTCAGAAGTAACAAGTTAGGCAGAATGTTAGTGACTATTTATGACAATTTATTTAGTGGTGCTACATTAATACACCACAGAAACAAGAATGATCAGGGACAAATTCTCTCAAACACAAGCCTGTATGCACATTGAAGAGCTTATTTTTATGACTTAAGGGCTAGTTCACCCAAAAAATGAAAATTCTGTCAACATTTACTCACCCTCAGATTGTTCCAAACCTGTATATATTTATTTGCTCTGCTAAACACAAATGAAGATAAATGGAAGAATGTCAGTAAACAAAAAAATGGTGGTGGTTGAGGAGAGACCCCCCTCATATGATTGTAAAGCGCTTTGGGTGTACAGCAATACACAATAAAGCGCAATATAAATGCCTCATTCATTCAAACACATCTCATCGCCCATTGACTCCCATAGTATTTATTTTCCCTACTATGGAAGTAAATTGGGATGAGATCTGTTTGGTTACTGACATTCTTCCAAATATCTTCCTTAGTGTTTAGCAGAACAAAGACATTTATACAGGTTTGGAACAATCTGAGGGTGAGTAAATGATTACATTTTTGGGTGATTTAAATATATCAGAAAGCCACAACACAATGACACTGAATATTTCAGAATAACAGCAAACAAATATTTATTTAAATATGCTTTCTAAAAGTTATAAATGTTCTTGTTACACACTAGCATTACAAAACTCAAGATTTACAACACAAAAAAGCCCCCCACACATTAACAGACCATTACACTTTCTCACATAGACGTTCTCACACAGCCATGAAGGCCTGGAGCTAAAACATGCCTGTTTGTAACCCAAAGATACACATCAGTCAAAATGAGTGTTCAAACTTCCAAGAGTTTAATGCAGTGTTGTTGTTTTTTTACAGAAAAGGCTAAACTCATTGAGTTCTGCCTTTCTGACCTTTTCTAAAATCATGAAAAAAAATACTAGTATGGCAGGCCCAAACAATACATGCTGAAAGATTTTGTAGAAGTGCAAGCATTTTATGAATTTATATATAAAATATATTAATAATTTACCAGGGTGGGGTAATTGGGTTTGTGTCCTTCCTCGTCACTATATGTGTTGGTTGTATTAATGTCACTGCACATATTTTGGGAAGGAATTGTGTTTTCATTGTAAGATGAGACGAACTTGAAGTCGCTGGTGCGTGAGCCCGTGGTTAAATATGTGTCATAGTTATAAGCGCTGCGGAGAGTTCCTGCTCCATCCACCTCTGCATAGTGGGGAGGCAGATAGGCGCTGGGGACTGCAACTGCTCCATCATACAACAGTCTGGGTTTTCGCCTGCGACAAACCTTCACGGCCATAACCAGAATAATAAAAGTAATAAAAAATGTGGAAACTGACACCAGTGCAATAATTAAGTATGATGTTAATTGTGCATTATTCTCTTCAAACACTGTGTCCTTAAGGTCTGGAACTTCCGCAAGATTATCTGAAAGAAGTAAATAAAGAGTGCAGGTTGTAGACCGAGATGGTTGTCCATTATCCTTCAATGAAATGATGAGATTCTGCTTCATATCATCAGATTCCAAAATATCTCGTTGTGTTCTGATCTCTCCGTTGTGAAGACCAATGCTGAAAAGTCCCGGATCAGTAGATTTCATGATCTGATAGGAGAGCCATGCGTTCTGTCCAGAATCAGCATCCACAGCGATCACCTTTGACACCAGAGAACCAGAGAGAGACGTTTTAGGCAGAAACTCAGTCATTGAAGATTTTCCGTCTGGAACAGGGTATAATATCTGTGGAGAGTTATCATTCTCATCTGTTATGAAGACTTTCACTGTCACAGCACTGCTGAGCGGTGGAGAGCCATTATCTCTGGCAACTGCCTGGACTGTAAAGTTTCTGAACTGCTCATAGTCAAATGATCTGACAGCATGAATCACCCCAGTATCTCCATTGATGGATACATATGAAGACACGGGAATGCCACTGACTTCACTGGGTACCAGAGAGTAAAGTACGGTGCCATTTTGCCTCCAGTCTGGATCTGTTGCCCTCACAGAACAAATAGATGTGCCAGGTTTGTTGTTCTCAGTCACGTAAGTGCTGTATAATTGGTCCACAAATACAGGGGGGTTGTCATTGATATCAGAAACTGATAAATATATGTTTGTAAACGATGACATTGGCGGTGTGCCCCCATCGGTCGCTGTCACAGTTATGTTGTAATGGCTTTTAAGCTCACGATCAAGAGGACCTGTTGTCACTATTGAATAATAATTTTTGATAGATGGGTTTAGCTTAAAAGGAACATTTTCCTGAATAGCACATAAGACCTTCTTATTATCCCCCGTGTCTTTATCCTGAATATTAATAATAGCCACTTCAGTGCCGGGCTCAGCATTCTCTGGGATTTGGTTTTCTGTAGACTTCAAGTATATAACAGGAGTATTGTCATTAAGATCGATTATGTCTATATCAACTTTAGCATTAGAGGCCAAGCCGGAACCATCCTTGGCCTGAATACGTATTTCATAGTGGTTTTTATCTTCGTAGTCTATCGGTCCGATAACTTTAATTTCCCCACTGGTCTTATCGATAGAAAAGAGCCTGGATGCCTTGTCTGAAATTCTGTTGAATTCATACACAACATTTCCGTTTACTCCTTCGTCAGCATCTAAAGCGCTTACTGTTACCACCACGGTATTCAAGGGTGAGTTTTCTAAAACGCTGGCTTTATAAACAGGCTGAGTAAATACGGGGACATTATCATTAGCATCCAGAACAATTACATGAATAACGACTGTACCAGATCTTACAGGAGTTCCACCATCGATTGCAGCAAGTACCAAATCCATATCTTTCTTTTGCTCCCGATCTAGTTCTTTTTGTAATACCAGTTCGCAGTATTTTCCTCCATCTGAATTTGAATGAACTGCAAAAGAAAAGTGTTCGTTTTCCTCAAGTGAATAATTTTGAATACCATTACGGCCCTCATCCGCATCGTGCGCCTCTTCCAGGGGGAAACGTGTTCCTGTGGCAACATATTCCCCAATTTCAAGTTTGATCAGTTCATTGGGAAAGCGGGGCGAGTTGTCATTTACATCTTCTATTTTCACTGAAATCCGATGCAGCTCCAAAGGATTTTCCAAGACTAGATCATATTTCAAAATGCAAGATGATTTCGAACCGCATAACTCCTCTCGATCAATCCGATCCGCCACAATAAATTCTCCTTTCTGCGGGTTAATCTCACAAAAACGGTTTCCGTTTTCATCCGTGTCTAATCGAGCTTTGCGAAACAAAAGCCCGTCCGTTTTAAGACCGAGATCCTTGGCTATATTTCCTATGACAGATCCTTGTTTCGTCTCCTCTGGTACGGAATAGCTTAAATCCCCACTGCTTTTGCGCACAAACAGCACAATGAAAACGATACATGTCGCCCAAGAAAGGAATCCGAACGTTAATGCCATTATTGGTGCCAATAATATTAAATTTGCCCTTCAACAACCGCTGGGATGTTTACATCGATCCACAGACCGTAAAATGATGCGTATGATAGAGGTGTCTCGTTTAAAGTATCAGAACAGTGGGAGGGAAGTCTACTGCATCCTTGGTCAATAGCGACCCTCTGAGTTCAGGACTCGCATTACACTTTATTACAATTTGATTTATATTGCAGTCTATTTGGATTCAGCAACCAATTCAAAAAGAGAACTATTATTTTCTCACGACGACAAAGACAACGAAACATGTCAACATCAGACCCAACACCAGACACTGTTTAAATCAGATGCAGTGAAAATCATATCCTAAAAAAACACATTCTGTTCTGAATGCAACAATATCTTACACTTACAACAATGTATTAGGCTACTGTTTTACTTACAATTGCGAATTTGTGTGTTTTTTATTTTTAATTCAAATTTTTTGTTTCCCCTCGTTCAAGGTTCTAAGATGCTTAACTGTTCCAGATGATCATTTACCTTTCGCACAATTTCAGATTTTTAGATTTACTTGAATTACATGATATCGCTTCGTAATTTATTTTTCATGTGATCTTTTAAAATGAACTATTATTTTACATTGCCTACAATTTTGATACAATAACCATAGTTTTATGGTCCATAGCTTTATATTTATTTTAATAAGCCATGGTTTAAATTTAAATAAACAATAAAAACTGTTAATTTTCTTAAGGGTTAACAGCATAGTCACACCGCGTTATTCACCTATACAGGAATTTTCGAGATGCATAATTTTTAATAATTTGTTTTTTATTCGTTTTGTTTATTTTTATTAGTTAAAAGGTTTTAAGTTGGTAACTATTAAAATGGAACATTTTACAATATGTATCGGGCAGCTGGGAAAATACATAAATGTCTTACCTCGTTCGCCTCTTCTGTGTTGATAAGACTAACAATAGGTGTCCCAAAAGAATCACATTGGTCTGATTTTAGATTGTCACCAGCTGGAATTGTATTTTCATTGTAAGATCTTATGAATTTAAAGTCACTGGTGCGCGAGCCCGTTGTTAGATACGCGTCGTAATTGTAAGTGCTGCGGAGAGTTCCTGCACAATCCACGTCTGCATAGTTAGGAGGCAGATAAGAGCTTGGAATAGCGACTGCTCCATCAAACAACAGTCTGGGCTTTCTCCTGCGACAAACCTTCACTGCCAGGATTATTATAATGAACGTCAAGAAAAAGGTGGACACGGACACTAATGCAATGATCAAGTATGACGTTAATTTGGAGTCACTCTCCTCATATGTCACATCTTTAAATTCTGGAACTTCAGAAAGATTGTCAGAAATTATTAAGTTTACCGCGCAGGTTGTAGACAGAGATGGTTGTCCGTTATCCTTCACAGAAATAATGATGTTCTGCTTCATATTGTCAGATTCAGAAATGTCTCGTTGTGTTCTGATCTCTCCACTATGGAGACCAATGATGAAAAGTCCCGAATCAGTAGATTTCATGATCTGATAGGAGAGCCATGCGTTCTGTCCAGAATCAGCATCCACAGCGATCACCTTTGACACCAGAGAACCCGAGAGAGTAATTTTAGGCAGAATCTCAGTCATTGAAGATTTTCCGTCTGGAACAGGGTATAATATCTGTGGAGAGTTATCATTCTCATCTGTTATGAAGACTTTCACAGTCACGTTACTGCTGAGTGGAGGGGATCCGTTATCTCGGGCAACAACTTGGACTGTAAAGTTTCTGAACTGCTCATAATCAAATGATCTTACAGCATGGATCACCCCTGTATCTCCATTAACAGATATAAACGAGGACGCTGGAACACCATTGATCTCACTGGACACCAGAGAGTAAACTACAGTTCCGTTCTGTCTCCAGTCTGGGTCGTTTGCACTGACAGAAGAAACAGATGTGCCTGGTTTGTTGTTTTCTGTCACATAAGCACTGTAGGACTGCTGCTCAAAGACAGGTGGATTGTCATTCACATCAGAGATGGATAAATGAATTGTCATGGAGGTGGATAATGGTGGAGATCCCCCATCAGTTGCTGTGACAGTTATGTTGTAATCAGATTCTTTCTCTCGATCTAAAGCGTTTGTAGTTACTAGAGAAAAATAATTCTTAACAGATGAGTTTAGTTTAAAAGGCACATTTGGCTGAACAGAGCAACGAATCTGCCGATTTTCTCCTGAATCTTTGTCTTGAACATTAATGATACCCACCTCACTTCCTGGCATTGAATTCTCAGGTATTGGGCTATTCAACGATTTCAGAATGATTCTGGGTGGGTTGTCATTCACGTCCCTTATATCTATGATGACTTTAGCAGTTGATGATAATCCAGATGCATCTTGAGCGTGAATTCCTATTTCATATTCTCTTTCATTTTCATAATCAATTTCTCCGATCACCATAATCTGTCCTGTCGTCTTGTCCATAGAAAATGTTTTTGCAGCCATATCTGATATTCTACTGAATTCATATGACACTTCTCCGTTTGGACCTTCATCGGCATCTGTCGCACTCACTGTGATTACTGATGTACCCGGTGGTGTATTTTCAGGCAGAGTAACTTTATAAACAGACTGGCTGAATACTGGCACATTATCATTAGCATCTACAACAGTAATGTGTATGACAGCAGTACCAGATCTCTGTGGTGTACCACCATCGGTTGCTGTAAGGATCATATTTATCTCCTTCTGTTGTTCACGATCCAATTCTTTTTCAAGTACGAGTTCGGCGTATTTTCCTCCATCTGCAGTATCACGTACACTTAAAGTAAAATGTTCATTTTTCTGTAGTGAGTAGCTCATCACTGCGTTATGTCCAGTGTCTGAATCATGTGCTTCAAGCAAACGGAATCGCTGACCTTTATCTGCTGATTCTCCGATTTCAAAATGAATGCGCTCATTTGGAAATCGTGGTGCGTTGTCATTTATATCCTGAATTTGCAGTAAAATGCGATGCACTTCAAGAGGATCTTCTAGTACAAGCTCATAACTGAGAATGCAGGGAAATCGAGAACGACAAAGCTCCTCCCGGTCTACAGTTTCTACCACGAAAAAATCACCAGAATTTAGATTAATATCACAATACCGTTTTCTGTTATCCTCTGTGTCTATCCGAGCCTTTCGATCGGACAATTGTTTTACATTAATCCCGAGATCCTTGGCCACATTTCCGATCACATACTGGCTCTTCATTTCTTCTGGTACATTGTAGCTCAAATCTGCACAAAAGATTTCCATAGGAAGCGCAAGAAGAGCCACCAAACAACCACAGAAAGGAATTGCGAGTCCGTTTTCCATATTGGTAAAGTTGATATTGAATTAGTGTTTATTTACCGTACGATAACTCTTAAACGCATGCTATTTTTTACAGCGTCGACAGACGACTACTCCATTTTGTGCCGGGTGTATTCTAACAGACAGAGCTGCTGTTACATGTATTATATGTAGGAGGAGAGATGCATCACTCGGCAGTGTTGGTGAGTAGCGACACTCTGAGTATTTTCTGTTCATTGCATTATTTATGTATTAAAACCGATCGGAATATAGCAAGTCTAACAACAGGAAGTATTACTATTTTCAAATAGAATTTTAAACGCCATGTACTTTAAACTGATATTGGAAAGTAATTGAAAATATTACGTCTTAAATGCTCAAGTAAAAAAGACTGCACAGGCGCTGTCCGCGTCTGTGGTGCTGAAACCGGTTGACTTCGCCTAAATAATAAACGAAAAATAGCTTATAATTACTCATTTTACAAAACCATTTACGTAAATGAGAGAGAACCTTTTTATTCATTCTTCGACCAATCAATACTCATTTTTATAAGTGAGAGTTAGTTTAAAAATACTGCTTATAATGCAGTAAACTTTTGTTTATGAGCCAGAGTTAATTAAAAAATAGTGCTTAAAATGTATATAACTTTTGAAAATGACCGAAAACGAATATGCTACTTTATAAATGGCTTAGAAAAGCAATGGATAATATGAGAACAACTGATAAAGGCCCAAATAGCTCATCAACAAAAGACAAAGATAATAATAAAAACTCGTTAAACAATTACATCTCTGTATATATTCCAAAACTGATAACAACTTTCTTTTCTGTTTTATTGGTAATGCAAAAAATATATAAGCGAGGTGCTATAAATGAAGAGATAAATTATTTCGAAAAAACAACTCTCTGTTTATTTGTAAAAATGTTCCCTATTGAAATAATTGTATTTAGATTCCCTGCAATAAAATAAGCACATAAAGGTAAGTGACACTGATTATACACAGTTTTTAAAGCTTGTAAACTGTGACGTTTTATATTGCAAGAAAGAAAGGTTCTCTTTTAATTGCTCACTTTGATGCAATATATATCATAATATTATAACTGCGGCATTAAATGTTTTTTATACTGTATAGTATAAATAAGATTACGTGAATTATTATAATACAGAGCCCACAAGAGTGGATAATCTCTTACCTCATCGTCGTCCTTTGTAACATCTAATGATATAATGTTTGGGTGGAAATGTCTGTTGTGTTCCTGTTTCAGAGTTCCTTCAGCTGGAAGTGTGTTGTCATTATACGATCTAACGAACTTGAAGTCACTGGTGTGCGAGCCCGTTGTTAGATATGAGTCGTAATTGTATGTGCTGCGGAGAGTTCCTGCTCCATCCACATCTGCATAGTTAGGAGGGAGATATGCGCCGGGGACTGCAACTGCTCCATCAAACAACAGTCTGGGCTTTCTCCTGCGACAAACCTTCAGGGCCACAATCAGTGTAATGAAGGTCAAGAAAAAGGTGGACACGGACACCAATGCAATGATCAAATATGAGGTTAATTTAGAGTTGCTTTCCTCATAAGTCATATCGTTAAGCTCTGGAACTTCAGAGAGGTTGTCAGAAATTAATAAATTTACAGCACATGTTGTAGAGAGAGATGGTTGTCCGTTATCCTTCACTGAAATAATGATGTTCTGCTTCATATTGTCAGATTCAGAAATGTCTCGTTGTGTTCTGATCTCTCCACTATGGAGACCAATGCTGAAAAGTCCCGGATCAGTAGATTTCACAATCTGATAGGAGAGCCATGCGTTCTGTCCAGAATCAGCATCCACAGCGATCACCTTTGACACCAGAGAACCCGAGAGAGTAATTTTAGGCAGAATCTCAGTCATTGAAGATTTTCCGTCTGGAACAGGGTATAATATCTGTGGAGAGTTATCATTCTCATCTGTTATGAAGACTTTCACAGTCACGTTACTGCTGAGTGGAGGGGATCCGTTATCTCGGGCAACAACTTGGACTGTAAAGTTTCTGAACTGCTCATAATCAAATGATCTTACAGCATGGATCACCCCTGTATCTCCATTAACAGATATAAACGAGGACGCTGGAACACCATTGATCTCACTGGACACCAGAGAGTAAACTACAGTTCCGTTCTGTCTCCAGTCTGGGTCGTTTGCACTGACAGAAGAAACAGATGTGCCTGGTTTGTTGTTTTCTGTCACATAAGCACTGTAGGACTGCTGCTCAAAGACAGGTGGATTGTCATTCACATCAGAGATGGATAAATGAATTGTCATGGAGGTGGATAATGGAGGAGATCCCCCATCAGTTGCTGTGACAGTTATGTTGTAATCTGATTCTTTCTCTCGATCTAAAGCGTTTGTAGTCACTAGAGAGAAATAATTCTTAATAGATGGGTTTAGTTTAAAAGGAACATTTTGCTGAATTGTGCAACGAATCTGCCGATTTTCTCCTGAATCTTTGTCTTGAACATTAATGATACCCACTTCAGTACCTGGCATTGAATTCTCAGGTATCAGGTTATTCAACGATTTCAGAATGATTCTGGGTGGGTTGTCATTCACGTCACTTATATCTATGATGACTTTAGCTGTCGATGATAATCCAGATGCGTCTTTTGCTTGAATTCCCATTTCATAATTTTGTTCTTCCTCATAATCAATTTGTCCGATCACCACAATTTGTCCTGTTTTTTTATCAATAGAAAATAATTTTGCAGCTTTATCTGATATTTTACTGAATTCATATGATACTTCCCCGTTTGGACCTTCATCGGCATCTGTCGCACTCACTGTGATTACTGATGTACCCGGTGGTGTATTTTCAGGCAGAGTAACCTTGTAAACAGACTGACTGAATACTGGCACATTATCATTCGCATCTAGAACAGTAATGTGTATGACAGTAGTCCCAGATCTCTGTGGTGTACCACCATCAGTTGCCGTAAGTATCACATCGATCTCCTTATGTTTTTCACGATCCAGTTCCTTTTCCAGTACGAGTTCTGCGTGTTTTCCTCCATCTGCAGTTTCATGAACATTTAAAGCAAAATGTTCATTTTTCTGTAGCGAGTAGCTCTTCACTGCGTTGTGTCCGATGTCAGAATCATGTGCCTCCTCCAAACGGAATCGCTGACCCTTAACTGCTGATTCTGTGATTTCAAAGTTAATGCGCTCGTTTGGAAATCTTGGTGCGTTGTCATTTATATCCTGAATTTGTAAAATTATACGGTGCACTTCAAGAGGATTTTCTAGTACAAGCTCATAACTGCAAATGCAGGAACTGCGAGAACCACAAAGCTCCTCCCGGTTTATTGTCTCCGCCACGATTAAATCACCAGTTTTTATATTAAAATCACAATACCGTTTGCTGTTATCCTCTGTGTCTAGCCGAGCCTTTCGAGAGGACAATTGTTTCACATCAAGCCTCAGATCTTTGGCTACATTTCCGATCACATACTGGCGCTTAATTTCTTCTGGTACATTGTAGATCAGATCTGCACAATAGAATCTCAGAGGAAATAAAAAGAGAGTAACAAAACACGCACAAAAAGGAATTGAAAATCCTTTTTCCATATTTAGATAGCCTAGCTGATGTTGCCTATGTTTTTTTTTTTTGCCCAAAATATCTTAATTGATGGTATTCCAAAAAAATCCAGCTTCGAAGGATGACTACTCCATTTTGTGCCGGGTGTTTTCTAACAGACAGAGCTGCTGTTGCATGCATTAAATGTAGGAGGAGAGACGCATCACTCTGCACTCTTAGTGAATAGCGACACACTGAGTATTTTCTGTTCATTGCATCATGTGAATTTTACGGAAAACCGAAAGGGATAAAGCATGGTAATGGCCGAAGTATTAGGCCTACTGTTTCGTAAGTGTATTATTTTGAAAATGTAGGCCTAATCTACTTTAACGTGAATAACATTTGCAAGGAATAGAAAAATATTACGTCTTAAAGGCCAAAGTGAAAAATCTGTACAGGCCCTGTCCGTGTTTGTGGTGCTGAAACCTGCAGACTTCGCATAATGAATGTACGAAAACAAAATTTCCAATTTAAAATAAAAATATATATATTTTCGCAAACGAAAGAGAACTGCTTTTAGTCGGTTCGTCGACCAATAAATTCTTTTTTTTATAACAAAACCAGATTCGATATATTAGGCTCAAAGCGAGCTTTAATGTAAAAATATGCTAAAACTTAATTTTACGTTCGGAAATGAACTATAAGAAATATAAGTTACTTTACAAACGGCTTAGAAACAGCATTTGACAGTATGGGAATGAGTGATAAAGGGCGCAATAATTCATTAACAAAACTAGAACGGAAACAAAAGAGACAAAAGATATCATTAAAAACGTAAACCCCTGTATGTTTAAAAAATGGCTAAATAACAACATTGTATTCTGTTTTATTGGTTACGTAAATTGTGAGCGAGGAGCAACAAATGATGACAACAACTGTTCTGTAAATCAAAGATCTCTGTTTTATATTCGTTTTAAATAGTTTACTGCAATAAAGGGTTAGGATCACTGCAATGAAATCATTACGATAATATAGCCTAAGTATAGCCTTAAGGCTTTTGCATAAACTGTGACACTGAGTTTCTCATTGTTTGCTTACTTTAAAGATATGCAATAATATTCTAACTGCCGGTATTTTAAAAAACTTTAGTTGTTAAATGAAGCTGCATTGGTTGTTGTAAAAAGAGGAGTTATCAATTTCTTACCTCACCGTCATCTTCTGTAACGTCTAATGACATTATGTTTGGGTCAAAATGTCTGTTGTGTTCCTGTTTCAGAGTGCCTCCAGCAGGAAGTGTGTTGTCATTGTACGATCTAACAAACTTGAAGTCACTGGTGCGCGAGCCCGTTGTTAGATATGAGTCGTAATTGTATGTGCTGCGGAGAGTTCCTGTTCCATCCACATCTGCATAGTTAGGAGGGAGATATGTGCCGGGGACTGCAACTGCTCCATCAAACAACAGTCTGGGCTTTCTCCTGCGACAAACCTTCAGGGCCACAATCAGTGTAATGAAAGTAAGGAAAAAGGTGGACACGGAAACTAATGCAATGATCAAGTATGACGTTAATTTAGACTTGCTCTCCTCATAAGTCATATCTTTAAGCTCTGGAACTTCAGAGAGGTTGTCAGAAATTAATAAATTTACAGCACATGTTGTAGAGAGAGATGGTTGTCCGTTATCCTTCACTGAAATAATGATGTTCTGCTTCATATTGTCAGATTCAGAAATGTCTCGTTGTGTTCTGATCTCTCCACTATGGAGACCAATGCTGAAAAGTCCCGGATCAGTAGATTTCACAATCTGATAGGAGAGCCATGCGTTCTGTCCAGAATCAGCATCCACAGCGATCACCTTTGACACCAGAGAACCCGAGAGAGTAATTTTAGGCAGAATCTCAGTCATTGAAGATTTTCCGTCTGGAACAGGGTATAATATCTGTGGAGAGTTATCATTCTCATCTGTTATGAAGACTTTCACAGTCACGTTACTGCTGAGTGGAGGGGATCCGTTATCTCGGGCAACAACTTGGACTGTAAAGTTTCTGAACTGCTCATAATCAAATGATCTTACAGCATGGATCACCCCTGTATCTCCATTAACAGATGTAAACGAGGACGCTGGAACACCATTGATCTCACTGGACACCAGAGAGTAAACCACAGTTCCGTTCTGTCTCCAGTCTGGGTCGTTTGCACTGACAGAAGAAACAGATGTGCCTGGTTTGTTGTTTTCTGTCACATAAGCACTGTAGGACTGCTGCTCAAAGACAGGTGGATTGTCATTCACATCAGAGATGGATAAATGAATTGTCACGGAGGTGGATAATGGTGGAGATCCCCCATCAGTTGCTGTGACAGTTATGTTGTAATCGGATTCTTTCTCTCGATCTAAAGCGTTTGTAGTTACTAGCGAGAAATAATTTTTAACAGATGGGTTTAGTCTAAAAGGAACATTTGGCTGAACAGAGCAACGAATCTGCCGATTTTCTCCTGAATCTTTGTCTTGAACATTAATGATACCCACTTCAGTACCTGGCATTGAATTCTCAGGAATCGGGTTATTCAACGATTTCAGAATGATTCTGGGCGGGTTGTCATTTACGTCACTTATATCTATGATGACTTTAGCTGTCGATGATAATCCAGATGCATCTTGAGCGTGAATTCCCATCTCATATTTTTTTTCATTTTCATAATCAATTTCTCCAGTTACCACAACTTGTCCAGTTATCTTATCAATAGAAAATAATTTTGCAGCTTTATCTGATATTCTGCTGAATTCATATGATACTTCTCCGTTTGGACCTTCATCGGCATCTGTCGCACTCACTGTGATTACTGATGTACCCGGTGGTGTATTTTCAGGCAGAGTAACCTTATAAACAGACTGACTGAATACTGGCACATTATCATTCGCATCTAGAACAGTAATGTGTATGACAGCAGTACCAGATCTCTGTGGTGTACCACCATCAGTTGCTGTGAGCACCATGTCTATTTCCTTCTGTTGTTCACGATCCAGTACTTGTTCTAGTACGAGCTCAGCATATTTTCCTTCATCCGCAGTATCATGTACAGTTAAAATAAAATGTTCATTTTTCTGTATTGAGTAGCTCCTCACTGCGTTATGTCCAATGTCTGAATCATGTGCCTCGTACAAACGGAATCGCTGACCTTTATCTGCTGATTCTCTGATTTCCAAATTGATACGGTCGTTTGGAAATCTTGGTGCGTTGTCATTTATATCCTGAATTTTCAGAAATATGCGATGCACGTCGAGAGGATTTTCTAGTACAAGCTCATAACTGAGTATGCAGGGAATTTGAGAACTACAAAGCTCCTCCCGGTCTATAGTCTCTACCACGATTAAATCACCAGAATTTAGATTAACATCACAATACCGTTTGCTGTTATCCTCTGTGTCTATCCGAGCCTTTCGAGCGGATAATTGTTTTACATTAATCCCGAGATCCTTGGCTACATTGCCAATCACATACTGGAGCTTCATTTCTTCTGGAACATCGTAGCTCAGATCACAATAGATTCTCAAAGGAAAGACAAGGAGAGCAACGAAACACCCACAAAAATAAAATAAAAATCCGTGTTGCATATTTGAATAATTGATGTTGCCTATGGTTTATTTACCCAAAAGAAAATATTGATGCAATTTCAATAATTTTCTCAGCATCGACGAACGACTACTCCGTTTTGTGCCGTTGTTTTCTAACAGACAGTGCTGCTGTTGCGTATATTAAATGTAGGAGGTGAGACGCATCACTCTGCACTCTTGGTGAATAGCGACGCTCTGAGTATATTTTGTTCATTGCAACATTCGCGTATTTGACAAAAAACCAGTTTCAAAGTGAGAGTTAATTTAAAATTATGGTTAAAAAGACGTATAACCTTTGTAAGTGACAGACAGAAAATAAAATACGCTACTTTACAAACGGCATAGAACAACAATGGATGATATGAGACTGACTAATAAAGGCCTCAAAAGCTCATTAACAAAAAACATAAAGGAAGCCAACAGGACAAAAAAAATAAAGTAAACCTCTGTATGTTTTCTAAAAAATGCTGAATGCAACATTATATAGCCTATTGTTTAATTGATAACGTAAAATAATCTATTTTTTAAATTATTTTTTACCAATGCAATAAATTATTGTTAGGCTCCCTGCAATAAAAAGATGAAGATAAATGATACCTTTATAGCTTTAAAGCTTATGGTTTAAAAGTTTCTTGAGACTTTCTCATTCATTGCCCACTTTAAGATATGCCACAATACTCTAACTTGTGTTATTTTTTCCAAAAACTGTATAGGTAAATGAGGGTACTCAAATTTTTGTAATAAGAAATAATATACAAGAGCGAATTAAATCTTACCTCACTGTCATCTTCTGTAAGGTCTAATGTTAATATGTTTGGGTCAAACAATCTGTTGTGTTCCTGTTTCAGAGTTCCTTCAGCTGGAAGTGTGTTGTCATTATACGATCTAACAAACTTGAAGTCACTGGTGCGGGATCCCGTAGTAAGATAAGCGTTGTAATTGTATGTGCTGCGGAGAGTTCCTGCTCCATCCACATCTGCATAGTTTGGAGGCAGATAGGCACTGGGCATTGCCACTGCTCCATCAAACAACAGTCTGGGCTTTCGCCTGCGACAAACCTTCAGGGCCACAATCAGTGTAATAAATGTCAGGAAAAAGGTGGACACGGACACCAATGCAATGATCAAATATGATGTTAATTTAGAGTTGCTCTCCGCATAAGTCATATCTTTAAGTTCTGGAACTTCAGAAAGGTTGTCAGAAATTAATAAATTTACAGCACATGTTGTAGAGAGAGATGGTTGTCCATTATCCTTCACTGAAATAATGATGTTCTGCTTCATAATGTCAGATTCAGAAATGTCTCGTTGCGTTCTGATCTCTCCACTATGGAGACCAATGCTGAAAAGTCCCGGATAGGTAGATTTCATGATCTGATAGGAGAGCCATGCGTTCTGTCCAGAATCAGCATCCACAGAGATCACCTTTGACACCAGAGAACCTGAGAGAGTTGTTTTAGGCAGAATCTCAGTCATTGAAGATTTTCCGTCTGGAACAGGGTATAATATCTGTGGAGAGTTATCATTCTCATCTGTTATGAAGACTTTCACTGTCACGTTACTGCTGAGTGGAGGGGATCCGTTATCTCGGGCAACAACTTGGACTGTGAAGTTTCTGAACTGCTCATAATCAAATGATCTTACAGCATGGATCACTCCGGTATCTCCATTAATAGATATACATGAGGAAACTGCAACACCATTGATCTCACTGTAAACCAGAGAATAAACCACAGTTCCGTTCTGTCTCCAGTCTGGGTCGTTTGCACTGACAGAACAAACAGATGTGCCTGGTTTGTTGTTTTCTGTCACATAAGCACTGTAGGACTGCTGCTCAAAGACAGGTGGATTGTCATTCACATCAGAGATGGATAAATGAATTGTCATGGAGGTGGATAATGGTGGAGATCCCCCATCAGTTGCTGTGACAGTTATGTTGTAATCTGATTCTTTCTCTCGATCTAAAGCGTTTGTAGTTACTAGAGAGAAATAATTCTTAATAGATGGGTTTAGTCTAAAAGGAACATTTGGCTGAACAGAGCAACGAATCTGCCGATTTTCTCCTGAATCTTTGTCTTGAACATTAATGATACCCACTTCAGTACCTGGCATTGAATTCTCAGGTATCAGGTTATTCAAAGACTTCAGAATGATTCTGGGTGGGTTGTCATTCCTGTCACTTATATCTACAATTACTTTAGCAGTTGATGATAATCCAGATGCGTCTTGAGCATGGATTCCCATTTCATATTCTTTTTCATTTTCGTAATCAATTTCTCCAATCACCAAAATCTGTCCTTTCGTTTTATCAATAAAAAATATTTTTGCAGCCTTATCTGAAATTCTGCTGAATTCATATGATACTTCACCGTTTGGACCTTCATCGGCATCTGTTGCACTCACTGTGATTACTGATGTACCCGGTGGTGTATTTTCAGGCAGAGTAACCTTATAAACAGACTGACTGAATACTGGCACATTATCATTTGCATCTAGAACAGTAATGTGTATGACAGCAGTACCAGATCTCTGTGGTGTACCACCATCAGTTGCTATGAGTATCATGTCAATATCCTTCTGTTGTTCACGATCCAGTTCCTTTTCCAGTACAAGCTCAGCATATTTTCCTCCATCTGCAGTCTCACGTACACTTAAAGCAAAATGTTCATTTTTCTGTAGTGAGTAGCTCTTCACTGCATTATGTCCAGTGTCGGAGTCATGTGCCTCAAGCAAACGGAATCGCTGACCCTTAACTGCTGATTCTGTGATTTCAAAGTTAATGCGCTCATTTGGAAAACGAGGTGCATTGTCATTTATATCCTGAATTTGTAGTAAAATGCGATGCACTTCAAGAGGATTTTCTAGTACAAGCTCATAACTGAGAATGCAGGAAAATCGTGAACCGCAAAGCTCCTCCCGGTCTATTGTCTCTGCCACGATTAAATTGCCAGAATTTAGATTAATATCACAATACCGTTTGCTGTTATCCTCGGTGTCTATTCGAGCCTTTCGATCGGACAGTTGTTTTACATTAATCCCGAGATCTTTGGCCACATTTCCGATCACATATTGGCGCTTCATTTCTTCTGGAACATTGTAGTTCAGATCTGCACAAAATATGTTCGTAGGAAACACAAGGAGAACTAAAGATGCACAAAAAGGAACTGAGAATCCGTTTTCCATATTTGGAGTGTTAATGTTGATAAGTTTATTTATCCAACGTGTACTCTTAACGCTTAGGCTACTGTAAAAAAGAAATTCCTATCGTCGACGGACGACTACTCCATTTTGTGCTGCTTTCATAACAGATAGAGCTGCTGTTGCATATATTAAATGTAGGAGGGGAGACGCATTACTCTGCACTGTTGGTGAATAGCGACACTCTGAGTATGTTCTTTATATCGCAATATTCGTGTATTTTACGAAAAACCGAGAGGAATAAAGCAAGCTAGCCACAGAAAGTATTATTACTGTATATTCAAATGCATTTTTAAACGTCATATACTTTAAAGTGAATGATTTTGGAAAGCGATTGAAAATATCACGTCTTCAAAAGCCTAAAGTAAAAAAGTCTGCACAGGCACTTTCCGCGTTTATGGTGCTGAAACCAATTGACTTCGCTTAAATTAGTGGACGAAAACATAGCTTTGAACTACTTTTACAAAATCAACTTTTTAAATAAAATATAAGCGTTATTATTCAGTTCTTCAACCAATTAATAATTATTTTTTATAAGTGAGATGTAATTTTACATTTGTTATAAAAATTCATTTAACCTCTGAAAGTGACCGAAAACAAATACGCTACTTTACAAACGGCTTAGAAGAGCAATGGATATTATGAGAATGCCTGATAAAGGCGTATAGTTCCTTAACAAACTGCCTAAAGAAAATAATTAAAAAATCATTAAGTTAACCTCTTTATATTTTCCAAAACTGTACGCAAAAAGTGTACGACTTGCAATAAATTATGAGAACAAATATTTTACAACTGAAAAATCCCCATTTGTTTAAATATTTTGCAAAAGAAAAATCTCCGTTCATTTAAATATTTTGCAAAAAAAGACCTCCGTTTATTTAAATAAGTTTCACTACTAAGTGTTTTTAGATTCTCTGCAATAAAAATCAGCCCAAACAGGTAAGTTATACCTATGATACACAGCTGTTCAGGCTTGTAAACTGTGACTATTTATATTGTAATAAGTGAGGTTCTCTTTGATTGCTCATTTCATTGCAAGATGTCATAATATTTTAACTGGTGGTACTTTTTCTAAATACTGTATATTGAAACAAGGTTACATGAATTATTGTAGTAAAGAGTCCACGTGAGTGAATTATCTCTTACCTCGTCGTCGTCCTCTGTCCCGTCTAGTGTTATCATGCTCGGTTCAAAGTGTCTATAGTTTTCCTGTTTTAGAGTGCCCTCAGCTGGAAGTGTGTTGTCATTATACGATCTAACGAACTTGAAGTCACTGGTGCGGGATCCCGTAGTAAGATACGCGTCGTAATTGTATGTGCTGCGGAGAGTTCCTGTTCCATCCACATCTGCATAGTTAGGAGGCAGATAGGCACTGGGCACTGCCACTGCTCCATCAAACAACAGTCTGGGCTTTCGCCTGCGACAAACTTTTAGGGACAGAATCAGTGTAATAAATGTTAGGAAAAAGGTGGACACGGAAACTAATGCAATGATCAAGTATGACGTTAATTTAGAGTTGCTCTCCTCATAAGTCATATCTTTAAGTTCTGGAACTTCAGAAAGGTTGTCAGAAATGAGTAAATTTACAGCACATGTTGTAGAGAGAGATGGTTGTCCATTATCCTTCACTGAAATTATGAGATTCTGCTTCATATTTTCTGCTTCAGAAATGTCTCGTTGTGTTCTGATCTCTCCGCTATGGAGACCAATGCTGAAAAGTCCCGGATCAGTAGATTTCACAATCTGATAGGAGAGCCATGCGTTCTGTCCAGAATCAGCATCCACAGCGATCACCTTTGACACCAGAGAACCCGAGAGAGTAATTTTAGGCAGAATCTCAGTCATTGAAGATTTTCCGTCTGGAACAGGGTATAATATCTGTGGAGAGTTATCATTCTCATCTGTTATGAAGACTTTCACAGTCACGTTACTGCTGAGTGGAGGGGATCCGTTATCTCGGGCAACAACTTGGACTGTAAAGTTTCTGAACTGCTCATAATCAAATGATCTTACAGCATGGATCACCCCTGTATCTCCATTAATAGATATAAATGAGGACGCTGGAACACCATTGATCTCACTGGACACCAGAGAGTAAACTACAGTTCCGTTCTGTCTCCAGTCTGGGTCGTTTGCACTGACAGAAGAAACAGATGTTCCTGGTTTGTTGTTTTCTGTCACATAAGCACTGTAGGACTGCTGCTCAAAGACAGGTGGATTGTCATTCACATCAGAGATGGATAAATGAATTGTCATGGAGGTGGATAATGGAGGAGATCCCCCATCAGTTGCTGTGACAGTTATGTTGTAATCTGATTCTTTCTCTCGATCTAAAGCGTTTGTCGTCACCAGAGAGAAATAATTTTTAACAGATGGGTTTAGTCTAAAAGGAACATTAGGCCGAACAGAGCAACGAATCTGCCGATTTTCTCCTGAATCTTTATCTTGAACATTAATGATACCCACTTCAGTACCTGGCACTGAATTCTCAGGAATCAGGTTATTCAAAGATTGCAGAATGATTCTGGGCGGGTTGTCATTTACGTCACTTATATCTATGATGACTTTAGCTGTCGATGATAATCCAGATGCATCTTTGGCTTGAATTCCCATTTCATAATTTTGTTCTTTTTCATAATCAATTTCTCCGATCATCACAATTTGTCCAGTTATCTTATCAATAGAAAATATTTTTGCAGCTTTAGCTGATATTTTACTGAATTCATATGATACTTCTCCGTTTGGACCTTCATCGGCATCTGTCGCACTCACTGTGATTACTGATGTACCCGGTGGTGTATTTTCAGGCAGAGTAACCTTATAAACAGACTGACTGAATACTGGCACATTATCATTCGCATCTAGAACAGTAATGTGTATGACAGCAGTACCAGATCTCTGTGGTGTACCACCATCAGTTGCCGTGATTACCATGTCTATCTCCTTCTGTTGTTCACGATCCAATTCTTTTTCTAGAACGAGTTCTGCATATTTTCCACCATCTGCAGAATCACGTACTGTTAAAGAAAAATGTTTATTTTTCTGTAGCGAGTAGCTTTTCACTGCATTATGTCCAGTGTCGGAGTCTTGTGCTTCATCCAAACGGAATCGCTGACCCTTATCTGCTGATTCTGTGATTTCAAAGTTAATGCGCTCATTTGGAAATTCTGGTGCGTTGTCATTTACATCCTGAATTTGCAGTAAAATGCGATGCACTTCAAGAGGATTTTCTAGTACAAGCTCATAACTGAGAACGCAGGAAGATCGAGAACCACAAAGCTCATCCCGGTCTATATTCTCTACCACGAATAAATCACCAGAATGTAAATTAATATCACAATACCGTTTGCTGTTTTCCTCTGTGTCTATCCGAGTTTTTCGAGCAGATAATTGTTTAACAATAATCCCGAGATCCTTGGCTACATTTCCAATCACATACTGGCGCTTCATTTCTTCTGGAACATTGTAGTTCAGATCTGCACAATAGATTCTCAGAGGAAAGGCAAGGAGACCAACAAAACAAGCACAAAAAGGAATAAAAAATCTGTGTTCCATATTTGGAGAGTTGATGTTGCCTATGCTTTATTTGTCCAAAAGAAACACTTGACGCAGGGTATTTCAATAATTTTCTCAGCTTCGACAAATGACTACTCCATTTTGTTACGGGGTTTTCTAACAGACAGAGCTGTTATTGCATACATTAAATGTAGGAGGCGAGACGCGTAGCTCTTCACTCTTGGTGAATAGTGACACTCTGAGTATTTTCAGTTTATTGCAACATTCGCGTATTTGACCAAAACAAGATGAATAAAGCAAGGTAACAACAGGAGTGTTACTATTTTCAAACTGGAATATTTAAAAAAATATGTAATCTATTTACAGTGAATGACACTGGAACTAATAAAAAAAATCACCTCTTAAAGGCCAAAGTACTGAAGTCTGCACAGGCGTTGTCCGCGTTTGTGCTGCTGAAACCGACTGACTTAGCACAGACAATGTACGTAAACATATAACCTCTAATAATTAAAAATCATATTCGTAAAGAAAGAGAAATGTTTTAAATTCCGTTCTTCGACCAAACAGTACTTATTTTTTTACATAAGCGAAAAATCTCGTTTGCTGTATTAGTCTCTAGAATAGAGTTAATTTAAAAATCGTGTTAAAATTCGTGTAATCTTTGGAAGTGGCAGAAAATAAATAGGCTACTTTAAAAACGGCTTAGACCAACGATGGATAATATGAGAATGGCTGATAAATGCCTCAATATTTCGTTAAAAAAAAACATAAATGAAGCAAACAGGACAAAAAAATAATTTAAGTAAACATCTGTGTTTTTCAAAACCGCTAAATACAATATTGTATTCTGTTTTATTGGTAAGGTAAAATGTGTGCTTAGTGCAAATGAAGATTCGCTATACAAAATATAAAAAATATTTTTTTTTAATTCATTTTACTTAGCATTTTTAGGCTCCCTGCAATGAAATCTTGACGACAAGTGATGCCCATATAGCTTTAAAACGTGTTGTTAAACTGTGTGTTGTAAATGAGTTAGAGTTTCTCATTGATTGCCCACTTTAAGATATGCCACAACATTCTAACTGGTGAAATGTTCTTCAAAAACTATATAAAGTATTTAAATAAGGCTACGTAAATTGTTGTTATAAAAATGGGTCGACAAGAGTGAATTGTCTCTTACCTCACTATCATCTCCTGTAACGTCTATGGTTAATATGCTGGAGTCAAACTGTCTGTTGTGTTCCTGTTTCAGAGTTCCTTCAGCTGGAAGTGTGTTGTCATTATACGATCTAACGAACTTGAAGTCACTGGTGCGCGACCCCGTTGTTAGATATGAGTCGTAATTGTATGTGCTGCGGAGAGTTCCTGCTCCATCCACATCTGCATAGTTAGGAGGAAGATATGCGCTGGGGACTGCCACTGCTCCATCAAACAACAGTCTGGGTTTTCTCCTGCGACAAACCTTCAGGGCCAGAATCAGTGTAATAAATGTCAGGAAAAATGTGGACACGGACACCAATGCAATGATCAAGTATGACGTTAATTTGGAGTTGCTCTCCTCATAAGTCATATCTTTAAGTTCTGGAACTTCAGAAAGGTTGTCAGAAATTAATAAATTTACAGCACATGTTGTAGAGAGAGATGGTTGTCCATTATCCTTCACTGAAATAATGATGTTCTGCTTCATAATGTCAGATTCAGAAATGTCTCGTTGTGTTCTGATCTCTCCACTATGGAGACCAATGCTGAAAAGTCCCGGATCAGTAGATTTCATGATCTGATAGGAGAGCCATGCGTTCTGTCCAGAATCAGCATCCACAGAGATCACCTTTGACACCAGAGAACCTGAGAGAGTCGTTTTAGGAAGAATCTCAGTCATTGAAGATTTTCCGTCTGGAACAGGGTATAATATCTGTGGAGAGTTATCATTCTCATCTGTTATGAAGACTTTCACTGTCACGTTACTGCTGAGTGGAGGGGATCCGTTATCTCGGGCAACAACTTGGACTGTAAAGTTTCTGAACTGCTCATAATCAAATGATCTTACAGCATGGATCACTCCGGTATCTCCATTAACAGATGTAAACGAGGACGCTGGAACACCATTGATCTCACTGGACACCAGAGAGTAAACCACAGTTCCGTTCTGTCTCCAGTCTGGGTCGTTTGCACTGACAGAAGAAACAGATGTGCCTGGTTTGTTGTTTTCTGTCACATAAGCACTGTAGGACTGCTGCTCAAAGACAGGTGGATTGTCATTCACATCAGAGATGGATAAATGAATTGTCATGGAGGTGGATAATGGTGGAGATCCCCCATCAGTTGCTGTGACAGTTATGTTGTAATCGGATTCTTTCTCTCGATCTAAAGCGTTTGTAGTTACTAGCGAAAAATAATTTTTAACAGATGGGTTTAGTCTAAAAGGAACATTTGGCTGAACAGAGCAACGAATCTGCCGATTTTCTCCTGAATCTTTGTCTTGAACATTAATGATACCCACTTCAGTACCTGGCATTGAATTCTCAGGAATCGGGTTATTCAACGATTTCAGAATGATTCTGGGCGGGTTGTCATTTACGTCACTTATATCTATGATGACTTTAGCTGTCGATGATAATCCAGATGCATCTTGAGCGTGAATTCCCATCTCATATTTTTTTTCATTTTCATAATCAATTTCTCCAGTTACCACAACTTGTCCAGTTATCTTATCAATAGAAAATAATTTTGCAGCTTTATCTGATATTTTACTGAATTCATATGATACTTCTCCGTTTGGACCTTCATCGGCATCTGTCGCACTCACTGTGATTACTGATGTACCCGGTGGTGTATTTTCAGGCAGAGTAACCTTATAAACAGACTGACTGAATACTGGCACATTATCATTCGCATCTAGAACAGTAATGTGTATGACAGCAGTACCAGATCTCTGTGGTGTACCACCATCAGTTGCCGTAAGTATCATATCTATATCCTTCTGTTGTTCACGATCCAGCTCTTTTTCTAGTATGAGTTCAGCATATTTCCCCCCGTCCATAGTATCATGTATCGCTACCGCAAAATGTTCATTTTTCTGTAGTGAGTAGCTCTTCACTGCGTTGTGTCCAATGTCGGAGTCATGTGCCTCATCCAAACGGAATCGCTGACCTTTAACTGCTGATTCTCTGATTTCAAAGTTAATGCGCTCATTTGGAAATCGTGGTGCGTTGTCATTTATATCCTGAATTTCCAGAAATATGCGATGCACTTCAAGAGGATTTTCTAAGAAAAGCTCATAGTTGAGAATGCATGGAATTTGGGATCCGCAAAGCTCCTCCCGGTCTATTGTCTCCGCCACGGTTAAATCACCCGAATTTAGATTAATATCACAATACCGTATGCTGTTATCCTCTGTGTCTATCCGAGCCTTTCGAGCGGATAATTCTTTAACATCAATCCTGAGATCCTTGGCCACATTTCCGATCACATAGTGGCGCTTCATTTCTTCTGGAACATTGTAGCTCCAATCTGCACAGACGATTTTCAGAGGGAAAATAACAAGAGCCACAAAACACGTACAAAAAAGAACTGAAAATCGTCTGTTGTCCATAGTCGATGTTGCACTATTGTTGCTGTTCTACCAACGCCGCTTATACGCTTATTAACTATTTTAAAGAATGATTATTTTAAATTCTATCTGCATTGACGGACGTTTACTCCATGTTGTGCTGTCCTTATTTCTGCCATATAGAGCTACTATTGCATACATTACACTATTTGTGGGTGGAGAGTCTCATCACTCCGCATTGCTGGTGAAGAGCGACACTATGAGTATTTTCAGGTCATTGCATCATTCGTGAATTTTATGACAAGACGAAATGGCTTTACAAAGTTTATTTCTTGTTTGTTCTTTAAACCTCCGGTTGCGTTGAAATGTTTTTGAGTCGTTTTTATTTACTTTATTATTCATTTATAAAAAGTATTTTTTACAGCGAAAGTAAAAGATTCAAGGCGCTGTCCAGCTTTTTGGTGCTGAAAATGTTTCGCCTCACAGATTAATTTAATGGCTATACCAAAATGATTCTGAATTCATACAAAATGAATTTCAAGCAATATTTATATAAACTGAAACGGCAACACGTATCTCCTTCAGTATTTCTTCTTATCCATCACTGTTAAAAAAAGATGTAATTTCACAGGTAATGGTCTGTATTATTTTACAGAATTTTTCCTTTTTTCCATTAAAAAGTTAATGCCTGTTATTTTACAGATTTTTGCTGTACTAAAAAATACTACTTATTAAATTATGGTTAATTTCCTGTAATTTTAAATTACAGAAATATTATGTTTTTTAAAAGCAATTTATAGTATTTTTGCAATTCCCAAAATGCAATGAAGTAAAAATTTACGGATTTTCTCTGTAAAAAATATGTAAAATTGAACTGCTTTGTAATTAAATGCAGTTGAAGATCATTATATATTTAGGGTATTTTAGAGGTCAACTGGTAATTCTACAGACACAAATGTAATTTATTTTGACATTTATTTTTGTTCTCACCTAAACAACATACAACTTTGCATTTTGACAACTTAAATATAGTAAACTGTAGTAAAACTGCTAGATCCTATTACGTTTTTGAAACTTTGCCTAACATATTAAATATTAAAATAAAGTATTTACGTGTGCAACGGTTATCGATTCAGCTAATACAACATACAGTATTTTAACAATTTGTAATAATTTCTGTAATATATTACAGTACGGCAGTATTTTTAATTTAAACAACAATATTGTAATTAATCTGCAATCAAATTTATAACTCTCCTTCTGGGCATATATATTTTAGTTGTGTAAGACTTCCATCATCCAATCAGAGGCTGCAAATTTAAATTTGGCGCATTTGCGTCCTAACGGCTGTGAGTGGCGGTACTAGTGCGAGCAGCAGAGCCAGAGCGGGAGTTTTCAAACTCCAGTGGATTCCTATGGTAGCCAGGCACGCACCGCGGGAAACATCTCTTGAGAACAGCAGTGAGCAGTAGCGTGCGAGTGACAGTGAAGAAATTTCTTCCGCTCCGATGTAAATATATGACATGTAGGCTACATTTAAAGCGCCAATACTTTTGAAACTGTGAGGAAAACAACGCGCCTTTAGCGCCTGCTTCACTATACTCGTCACCATGTCAGTCAGAGCAACCGACCGCCGGATGAGGTAAGCGTTTTATAACACATTTAAACGATTATTTTATTATTTCATGTCGTGTGCTGCACTTTTTGTCTTAAAGCTATAATTGTTAGCACTCTTCTGATAAACCTGGAGGCCTAACGTTACTGTAATGTTAGCTATGGTTAGCTAAGAAGTAACATTAACGTTAGTACATATAATACAGTAATTTGTGTTCTCAAGATAAAAGTTTTTTTTTCAGAGACGTTTTTATGAACGTTTTGGTTATAGAAAAGTGTTTCCGATCCAGATAGATGATTATTACACCTGTAGGTAAAGTTACACTGCAAAAAATGACATTCTTGCTAAGTGACAACAAATCTCACCCCATTGGCAGATTTTTTTGCCTGTTTTTACCATAAACGTACTTAATTCTTATATAATTTTACATAAAACAAGACTAAGGCCCGGTTTCAAAGACAAGGCTTAGCCTTAGCCAGGATTATGCCTTAGTTAAATTAGGCTATTTAAATTGCTTTTATTAAAATGCAACAGAAAAAACATTACTGATGTGCATTTTAAAACAAAACAATGGCACTGATATATTACAAAAATTCAGTTAAGACAGCTCAAAATTCATTTTAGTCTGGGACTAGTCTTCAACCTTGTCTGTGAAACCGAGCCTAAGTACCTTAGGTCACTTTTCTTGTCAAGTATATCGATTTAAGAAGTTTTAGATATTTTTAATAAAAACAAGACAAAACTGCTGCTTAGTAAGAATGGCACTTTTTGCAGTGTAGGTAAAAATGATCTAATGTTTTCCCTATACATTTTGTTTTAATTTCATAGCAATACTCTAACGTTATATCTTAATTTTCTTGTTGATGTTTTGTATGTCTATCTGTGGAACTTGTGCTTTGTATGTGTAAATGTTAATACAAACAATTTATTTTAAATATTTTATTTTCAGGTTCTGGGGATCTAATGCTTGTGATAATCTACAGCAGATGACCATGACAATCCAGGTATGGAAAAAACTGGACTGTTTATAATCTAAAATCTACTTTGTACGTGTGAACGTAATACAATTTATTTTAAATATTTTATTTTCAGGTTCTGGGGATCTAATGCTTGTGATAATCTACAGCAGATGACCATGACAATCCAGGTATGGAAACAATTGGACTGTTTATAATCTAAAATCTACCTTGTACGTGTGAATGTAATACAAATTTATTTTAAATATTTTATTTTCAGGTTCTGGGGATCTAATGCTTGTGATAATCTACCGCAGGTGACCATGACAATCCAGGTATGGAAAAAACTGGACTGTTTATAATCTAAAATCTACTTTGTATGTGTGAACGTAATACAATGTATTTAAATATTTTCAGGTTCTGTGGATCGACTGCTTGTGCTAATCTACCGCAGGTGACCATAACAATCCAGGTATGGAAAAGATTGGACTGTTTATAATCTAAAATCTACATTGCCAAAGACAGACAAGTAATTTGATTCCATAGGATTGCTTTGACAGTGGCAATAAATTAAATTTGATCTACACGGTATCATTTTCCTATAATATTCATTATTAATAATTTGTGTTGTCCTTGTGGGTCCACTGTGACTGTGCAAGATATGTTACTGCAAAAGTAACTCTTGGGAGGTTTTGCTATAAGAAAGTAAACTGAATATAGTGTATAATGTACATAGAGATTTGCAGTCAGTCTAAGTATTTTGCTGCGATGTTGATATCTGAAAAATAGGTTTACCTGATGCCGTCTAAAATGTATGTTTTTCTTTCTTCAGCAGATAACTTCAGGATTTATAGAAGGCATATAATGACAGTGAGCGGGACCAAAACTCTGACAATCTAAGTCACCTATAGGTAGCATAAGTAATCTATATGACTCAAGTTGCTCAAATAATGTCTAGATATGTAACGAATACCTTGCATGTACAGAGCTATGTTCTGAATCTGATATACTCCGCTTGTATTCCCACTGTCAGATGAACATTTTAAAAAATAAATATTTTTGCATTTCCCCAGAATGTCTTTTTCTGTTTCATTGAAGGTACAAAATAAAGTACTGTTTTTTAATATTGCGTATTTATTTACATGTAAAGAATTTAACAGGAAATTATTGTAGGCCTGTGACCTGATAGATTCAAATAACTGCTAATTACTTTTAATAAACAGTATTGTAGGTTTTAAATGTAGCTACTTTTGGTGTATTTTAATAATATATATCTTTATTATAACTGGTAAATGTACAGACATTTGGTTTTTATTAGTAGTTTCTTAGTTATTATACATTTAAAATGTTTTTTAAAAGTAAATTCCTTTGTAGATTGACAGAGAAGCTTAATAAAATTACTTAAAAATTCCTAAATTTACAGAGATTACCCTGAAAAGAAGTTGCTTTTTAATGTATTTTGATATAATTTATCTGTTTTTACACAGTTTAATGAGCAATTATCAACAGTGCTATACTGTAATTTAACCAATTTTGACCGTAAAATTGGTTCTGTATTTTTACAGTTCATTTCATGTAATTTTGTGAAACAGTTCTTTTCCGTAATTTTACGGAAAATGTCTGGAAACTCTGCTGCCAGACTTTTTACCGTTTTTTACAGATTTTTTTTTAACAGTGATATTTTTATGACAACGTTATTGTACTGCGTAATTTTTTATGCTTTTAGTAAGTTAATTCCCATCATAAGGTATGCTTGCCAATACACCTGATTTTATCACACTCAATTCATGTTAACGCATAAATGCGTTTGGATTGGTCCTGTTTAGTTGAATTTTAAATAATCATGGCAATGAGATTTAATGGCTGACGTTTATCAAAATTGATCAAATTTGATAAAACGATTTAAATGAGCTATTAACAATATACTGTATATATACATACGTAGCGTTGATTTACACTTAAATCATTTTTTAGTTGATCTTTGTTTTCTTCAATGTTTGTTTTCATTATAGGATCTAACAAACTTAAAGACACTGGTACATGAGCCTATTGTAAGTTACGAGTTGTAATTGTAAGAGCTGCGGAGAGTTCCTGCTCCATCCACCTCTGCATAGTTAGGAGGCAGATAGGCACTGCGACTGTCCCATCAAACAAAACTCTGGGCTTTCTCCTGCCACAAACACTCAGGGCCAGAATCAGTGTAATAAATGTCAGGAAAAGGGTGGACACGGACACTAATGCAATGATTAAGTACGACATTAATTTAGAGTTGCTCTCCTCATAAATCATACCTTTAAGTTCTGGAACCTCAGAAAGATTGTCAAAAATGAGTAAATTAACAGCGCACGTTGAGGAGAGAGATGGCTGTCCGTTATCCATCACTGAAATGATGATGTTCTGCTTCATATTGTCAGATTCATAAATGTCTCTGTGTTCTGATCTCTCCACTACGGGGAGACCAATGCTGAAAGGTCCTGGATCAGTACATTTCACAATCTGATAGGAGAGCCATGCGTTCTGTCCAGAATCAGCATCCACAGTGATCACCATTGACACCAGAGAACCTGAGAGAGTCATTTTCAGGAGAATCTCAGTCATTGAAAATTGATTGTCTGGAACAGTGTATGATATCTGTGGTGAGCTATCATTTTCATTGGTTATAAAAACTTTTACAGTCATGTTACTGCTGAGTGCCATTCTCTCTGGCAACAACTTGGACTGTAAAGTTTCTGAACTGTTCATAGTCAAATGATCTTTCAGCATTAATCAATATAAATGAGGACACCGGACACCATTAATCTCACTGGAAGCCAAAGAGTAAAGTACAGTTCCATTCTGTCTCAAGTCTGGTTCATTGGCACTAACAGAGCAACAAACGGATGTGCCTCGTTTGTTATTCTAAGATGTATAAACAATATAGGAGGGCAACTCAAAGATGGGGGAATTATCGTTGACATCTGAAACATGTATGTTCAGTGTTATATTAGCAAATAAGGTTGGTGTTCCGCCATTCGTCGGTGTTATTACATTGTATTCTGTAATTTGTCCGCGATCAAGCAAACTGGTTGTACTAACAATAAAATAAGATTTAATGTACAGCTGTTGAAAAGGCAGAGCAGCGGAAACAGACCATACAGGAGTCTAGGTCCTTTACGCTTAACAGCAACCTCTGAACCAGGTGGAATGTTTTCTGGTATTAGATTTATTAGAGACTTTAGAGATATAACAAGTGCATTGTCATTGACATCATTAATCTCAATAATAACTTTACAGTGTGTCTGATGTCCACCATCCTCCACCTGAACTTCTATTTCGTATGAGGAGGCTTGCTTGTGCGGTCCAGCTGTCCAGTGACAGATATCTCTCCGTAAATTCTCGTAGATTTAAAATAAGTTTTTTGTATTATCGGACAGGTGATTCAGATAATAAGTGAGTCCCATTTGCACCATTATCCACATCGGTCGAAGTTATTTTGATAACGGACATTCCAATTTTCAAACAAACGAGACTTGTACAAAGGCTGAGAAAACTCGTTTTTACATTTACATCTATCACGAGCACTTCAATGACAACAGTTCCTGATCTAGGCGGATTTCCTCAATCGATACAGACAATAACAAGGAATGCTCCCCTTTGGTCTCTCGATCCAGGCTACTTTTCAGAACAATATCCACATACCTGTCTTTATTTTATGTCTAAAACAAAATGTTTGTTTTGACTGAGAATGTAAGTTTGAACTGAATTGATTCCAACATCCAAATCCCGTGCACGAGCAATTTGTAATTTACTTTTAATCATTGCTGCTTCACTTATCTCAAGCTTTATTGAATCTTTGGGGAAAGCATGATTGTTATCATTGATGTCCTGTATTTCTAAAACAACGTTTTGAAGTTCTAAAGGGTTTTCAAGAATAAATTCAAAATGCAAGAGACAAGGGGTGTTAGTTCCACAAAGCACCTCTCAGTCGATCCTTTCGGCAACAAAAAGATTCCCAGAATCCAGGTCTTCACAGTACCGTTTATCTCATTGGTAATCCAAACGGGCCTTGCGAAACCTTAGACGATTGGAATCCCAATTAAGATCCTTACTTAGCCTTCCAATAACATGTTTTGTCTTTGTTTCCTCCGTAGCTAAATAACGCATGTCAGCAGCAGTAACGCAGAAGAGCAGTGATGCAATCCATAACTGCCATTTAATCCAACACATATTAGATGTGTTCGCCATATTTTCTTGGTCTAAAGTAAATTCGTTGTATCAAATGTGTTTTTGACAAATGTTAACAGAATAGGAAAACACAGCATCTGATGGGTGTGTGCTCATGCTTAAGAAAACAAAGTTAGAGAAGTACCACACTGTGCGGTTAATTTGAGATCAGCTTAACCTGCTGCAGTCCAGAAATTTTAAATGATAGTGTACAACAATATATGGCACGCATGTTATGTTTTTTTAATAATGTAGCTTTATTTTTTGTATTCTGTTTTTTTAGTTCCTAAAGAATGTAAGTAATTAAAAAGCTCATAAATAGCCTAACATAACTCCAAAAAAGACATATCAATAAAAAAGCACTTATAATAATGAGAAAAAAAGACAGATGTTTTATCTATACCCTAGGTCTCCATGAAATATTAATTATTCACAAAATGAGGAATTAATTTTTAGGGCTTAACACTTACAATGCAGTAGACTTGTAGTTTGCCACACTGCAGAAGTATTATGCAAACACAAAACTAAAATGTTTTATAGTATTTAAGTAATAAATACTGCAAAGTATTCTTTTTGAGTAATTATTAAGTAATTTGTATTATCAAAATATAATGCCTATATCAGGTAATATTGAGGGCGCTTTGCAACTTAAAAATTATCTATTGATGTTTAACACGTAACATACGCCACAAACGGGAGCATGTTATTTCAGCACCATGGACAGCACATTCTATTATCACAGGACTACTGGAATAGAAAGTTGAACACGTAAAATGCTTATTGGCTTAAGGGTTTTTTAATGTTTTTTTATACGATACATACTGTAAATATATTGTTAATTTATTAATTACATGCGTCTTTTATCTAAAAAAAGACAAACATTTACAACTGCCAATTGTCCATAGCATAAATTGGATTTGCTTACTGGTCAAATGCAAATAAAACTAAATTTTCTAGTTGTCTCTTTTACACAAACTGATCACTTACTCATACAATGACATTTTTTAGAGTATCAAAATACAATACGCCAGAATGTTGTTAAAGCATCGAATGATCTGCCATTTTCTTAAAGCAGTTTGAAGCACTGAAGTCCAGTATATGACTCATATTTTTATATTTATAAATATCTCATAAGAGACCTGCACACTCAAACATGCAAATAGTATATAGTATATCATGTTCTTTCTGTTTCACCTCCTTAAAAGAGCGTTAAAACAGTCATAAGTTGTTAAAAAAGCAGGCAAATTTGAGCAAGCTTTCGTAATCAAATACACCAATGCTTTACTTACCTACATAAGCCTGAAAACCCACTAATAGTCTTGCATATAAGCTTAGTCATGTTACCATGCGCTGTATCAGCTCAGAAATGATCATTCAATGTTGGTTACAATATTTCATGTTAAAGTGTTGATTTGCGAGCTAGTTTTTTGAAGACGTTCAGCATTTCTAATATGTAACAAGAAAATGCATGTTTTGAATACAGAATTTTAGTGCTGGTGGTGAATAATTAATACTTAGAATGTAGTATAAATTAGTATGATCTAATAATATTTTCATTTATGCATTTGGTTACATACATATTTATCAAAAGCGACTTGTATTTTGTAAACATTTTATTAGTCCACGTCTACTATAACCCCAGTGTTTTGCCTAGAAACAAAGCAAATATTACATATACACACAGCCAAAATTAAAACCACATGATGCTTTAATACTTATGAAAGAAACCTTTATTTGTAATTTATATACGAAACACATTACCAGATTTCATAAAGTAATATAAAATAATAAACACCATTACACTCATGAGCAGGTGTACAAAATTTTTGTCTAACAGATTTGCACCATCAAAGTCAAAAGCATAGCACCACCATGGCACTGAATGAGTTGATAGATATTTACTACACACAAGCAGAATACATAGACCCTTTTTATTTTTTTATCATTTTGACCTTTTTATATTATTTTTTAATATATTTTATGGGGATAGGTTTATACTATAGGGACGAAGGAACTGGTTCACATTACAGTGTTTCAGGAAGGATTTCAAAGCCTAGCACAAAACAAAAGATCCTTTTAGATTCAGAAATCATAAGGCTGTAAAGGAAAGAGATTCAGACCATAACATTACAGCATTACATATACTAGAATGTTAATGTCATTTGGCACATGGCCAATATTTTGTGTTATTTGATGCTCTGCGTGTTTCTCTCTGTATGTGCATGTTTCCGTATGTCTGAGTGAGTACTTGGACTTATGTTACGTAGCTCAATAGAGACGATGCACATCTCCAATTCCATTATAATTGAGAAAAAATAATTATGAAAAACATATTTGTTTATTTATATCTATATATCATTTCTGTTTTAACTGCGTTTAACATGCAAACAGTCACTTGGTGATCTGACAGCACTGAAGCACACCTGAAAGTGTGTGTGTGTGTGCGTGTGTGTGTGTGTGTGTGTGTGTGCTTTATGATGATACAGTCTCATAGCAGTGCAAACATTATTCTCCTTTACTGAACGGAATCTCTACAGACTAGACATTAGGGAAAATTGAGAGACAACAGAAAATGAAAGCATGTCTGAATGTTAAAAAGCATTCAGATTATTTACATAAATCAAATCAACATCTATGAAACTGTCATTAAGGTACGTTTCCCCATGGCTATGTACAGTAGAAACACTTGGTACTGCCACCACTGTGGTCCTCTTAATCTAATCACCATCTAATCTCCACCTACTCTCCAATTTTGCCTAAGTAAGCACCATATACTGAATCTAGAAATCATGGCATCTACACAAGCATGACTGCATAGTCCACGGTGTTTCCACAACTGTAAGGGCATAAACATTGGTGTGTGCGTGTAAGTGTGCTTATCTTTCCAAGAGAAATGCCTTTTGCCCAAACTTGAGATAATTGAAATCTATGATTCTGATCACATTGTACAATGTGAGCCACCAGGGGGCAGTACTGACATGGGGCTGAGCACACAGTAGTGGTAACATCAGAAAAAGTACAAGCAGAGGGTATAAGGACACATTGCTGGACTAAGACAAATAGCTGGCAGGAACCAAGATGATGCTTTGAGAAAATCTATCAAACATTCAAAACAGCAGCAGAGGGAGAGTGTGTATTGAAATAAGCAACAAGCATCCATACTGTTATATTTTACAGACTCTGAGAGACTGCACCAGTCTTGTGGTGGCCTTAGCTGTACATGGTGTAGACGGCCAGCGGTTCCGTACAGGCGTTTCTGAATATGTTATGCATCAGCAAGAATCTCGTGAGCTTCTAGAAACTAGAGTTTTGTAAGTGGAGCTCTATGCACATCATTGTCTGTATAAATTTAGATTCGTACAATTTGGATGTGCATTATTTTTTATTGTGTAAGCAGAGATATACTTGCTCTTATAAAATATATTGAGTAAAGCACTCATATTCTGAGGCTTCAGCTTTAGTTTTGGAACAGGATGCAAGTTGGTGTTGGATATCTCTTTGCCCTGTATTGAGTCGGTGTGTGTAAACGAATGCAAGTGTGGTGATATACACTGCTACATTCCTGCATATGTGCCTGGAATCGTTTACTTAAGATTTGCTTTAACAGGAGTCAGACAGCTGTCTTTTACAAACACACATATGTGCCCAGCTCTGATAAAGTTGCAGTTAGATTTTGCCATATTTTATGACAAAGCTTTGTTTCCAGCAGATCAAGGCATGACATGGGCCAGAGGAGATTGTTTTCTTTCTCTTGGCAAGTCGAAAGCAAATTCCACTCTTGGTATGGCGTGAGAGTTCATATCCAGTTTAACTGGAAATTTGTTAAATCCTTTTAAAAGTGGAGAGGGACTTGACTCATCTCAGTTGTATATGCCATTTAAAAGGTTCGAGTGGGCTCAGATTACATTTTGCATACTGAAGTGCTTTCTTGGATAAATTTCAATGGTCAGAACTAGGGAAGTAGCCAATCATTCACAGAAACGTGTTTATTTTTTATTTTTTTACACAAACCATCTTCTGGCAAGGACTGGGCATGATAGGTATGGTAGTTTAGTAGTCATAGCCACTAAACACATGTTTCCTCTTTTTATGTTTTCAATATATTTGGTTTTCTCTTTCTCTTAACTTCTGCTACAAACATAACTTGATAGCTGTAATATTTTGGTAGCCCAATCTTCTTTACTCATCTCCATCATCTTTTCCCTTATCCTTTTTGTCTTTCTTTCCTTCCTTCTTCTTCTTTTTCTTCTTCTTGGATTCTTCTTTCTTTCCAAAAGTGATGAACTCGCCCTTATCATCCACGGCACCTGGGTCCTGCCGGATGGAGATGATGGCAGGAGAGCCTGGAATTATGAAGGCTTCAGGGGGGATCTCTCCTGGCTTCAGGGCTTGAGGAGGGCCGTAACCAGGGCCAGCACCATAGCGGAAGCTCCAGCTGTTACTGTTGATTCCAGCTCCGACAGGAGGAGACAGCTGCCCCTCTCCCTCCCCATCTGAGTGAGAAAAAATTATATTAGTTAAAATGTTTACATTTAAATTAATGTATTACGCCATTTATCACAAACAATTTACAGTGAATTCAATGTATATATACTGTATATATAGTATTTTTGTATCTGTGCTCTCTGGAAATCAAACCTATGGCCTTAGTATTGCTAGTGCCATACTCTTAGTTGAACTACAGAAATATTCTTTACATTCTTTATATTCAAACTTTACTGTTCAATTTACTGTATTAAACAATAAACAATAAACGGATAGTTCACCCAAAAATGAAATTACTCACTCTCTAGTTGTTCCAAACCTGTATGAATTTCTTTGTTCTGTTGAACACAGAAAGATATTTGGATGAATGTTAGTAACTGATATTTCTGGGGCATCATTGACTACCATAGTAGGAAAAATTAAAATGGTATAGTTAAAGGTGCCCCAGAACTGTTTGCTTTCCTCAATTCCTTTGTGTTAAACAGAAAAATATATACAGTATATACAATTAATTTTCCTCTGTAATTCATGACTAACATTTCAGTTGCTAAATTCAGTTACTAACATTCATCCAAATATCTTTCTTTGTTAACAGAACAAACAAATTTATACAGGTTTGGAACAACTAGAGAGAGAGTAATTCATGACAAAATTTTCATTTTTTGGTGAACTATCCCTTTAATATGTTAAGTTCTCTACATATTTACCATTTTCTCTTATAGTTTATGGAGTTTGCTGCACTATTAGTCATTATTACTGTTGTTATAGTTTTTTTTTTTCAATTATTTTGGTTTATTGGTTTGGGGGTGTTGAGTATGTGATGGTTATAGTTTTTGTTTTTATTAAGCATTTACGCTGTCAGAGAAAATGGTCAACAAATTTACCAAGCTGTTACTGTGGTAGTACTCTTTAAAAAAGTACTAATAATTAATAAATGAATGAATGGGGAAACACTATCTGTGAATGACTGTATGGCCACGTACACACTCACTGCAATTCCATTCCGTGTGTGTACGGAACAGGTAGTCACTCCCACATTCGTGATGATGTGTCCGTCAATTTGAATTAAACTACCACTATATATGCTGTGTTTGTTTATGCTCGGAATGCTGCTTCACAGAGTGATTTTTTGCAGTGTTGCCATGTTAATTTATTTTTAAGCATTTGTGTGCTTGTCATTTAGTCTTAGATCATAAAGCTTGGAACTTTAATAAAATGGTTGGTTGCATATATTTGAGATTTATTGGTCTTATAAAATATAAACTATTTGGATTTTTAAGGTTTATTTTCAGCTTGTCTTTGCAGTTTTTTTTCCATTAAGATCTGGCAACACTGTCACTTCACAAAGGGCTTGTGAGAGCGGCTAGCCGTGTGTCAAAATGTCCAAAAGTAAAGACTTATTTCACTGTTATTTTCTTACACCTTGCATACTGACGAAACCACATCACTGTTGGGAGTTTAAATACGTGATTAACATCTATTGTTCAATTCAGTTTCCGTACATACTGCGTTAAGTTTTGTTAAGTGCCATTGACACTTCCTGCATTTTTCGGGAGTTAATTTGGTAGTATAACGCGGTTGTCACTCCCATAAATTAGTAAACTGTGTGTGTACAGAACAGGATTAAGCACTAAAAGGTGAAGTGACAACCAAATTTATATGCAGTGTGTATATGGCCTAATATATCTGAAACACAATAAAACTTGAAAAAAACCTCCAAGTATCTTGGAAACATGACTGTTTCATCTTGTCAAAAGACCTGTGCAGAAGGTACATAAAATCAGCCAGATTGGTGCTTATTAGGTCGAGATGCTTTCCCAGTGTTGTGGGCAGTATAGCGAGTGATCTGTGAGCGGTTTGTGAGTGTGCCGTCTGATGCTGAGACTGTCCATAAGGTGACCCAGTTACTAACTCTATGTCCTTGAGACATAAACGCTCAACCTCTGGTTTCTCAGAAAGAACTAGACCTGCAACTGCAATACTATTCAGAGTTTACACATCTACATGAATCAAAAACATTTCCTAAATTTGAATAGTGCTGTAAAATAAATGTACATTTACTACTATTTGATTACTTAAATTCTCACAGGTAATATACACAATCGGCATCACGGCAGAGTGCACTTTCTAAATAACATTAATGTTTAAATGTGTACTAACCCATGGGAGAATGACACAGAGAACTGAGTACGGAGTGGGACACTTATGTACTACTTTCCCTACAGAAGCAGGGCTCTTTGCCACACCAGTTACTCAATGACCTACTTTCATTTCTGTGTTATACTTAGATTTATCCCTGGCCCTGGAATGCAATTCCATTTGTTTTTTGTCTGTAGGTTTATTATGACAGTACCGCACAGCTTATTTTTAATAAATGCAAAATCTTGCGAGGATTATCCGTATTCTGATATTCTTTCCATCTTAAATGAATCTGCACGGGTGGATTGTGCGTCTATTCTGTACTAAACTAAATTAGGAATCCTGCTCGCTCTCGATTTCAGGCAGATCCCTAAATTTAGACGTGTCACATCCTGCCATTAATATGCAAACATCTCTCTTGCTGGAAGGCCACAGATTCATTTTGAAAAACATGTTGAAAATTCTTGAAACTGAAATTTTGACCATCATAAAAACAAACCACCTCTAATGTGTCCCTACAGAACACTCATGGGGAACAGCACAGATGGTACAGCAGAGAGTTGATGAGAGACTCTTGTGCATTGTCCCCGGGCTTGCCAGATCACTTTGGCTGAGAACGTCCAGTGAGAGAATAACTTGTGAATCTATATGTTACTCACGCCTCAATCCATCTCCCTGTGGCTTTTATCATGGCAGTAACATCGGTGCTTGTGTGTGTTTGTGTGTTAAGTTGTAAATCACAGCAGGTCAGCTGAGCAGACTAGCACTGCTCCTCATGAGACCAACATAGAGAACATCAGGATGCATAAATAGGTTGGCAAAATCTGGTCTTTCATTGCTTTTATAGCTTTGCAATGCACAAACAGAAGCTGTGACTTTATCTGTGAAAGTTCTAGAAAGCTGTGAAAAATTTGCATGTTTATGCTATTGTATTTTTTTGCCTGATTGATTAAATGTTCACGGCAAGCTCTGTCAAGTTTGCAAGACCACACCCCTTTTTTTGCATCCATATGAGGTTTTGGGCCGTTGTTAGTCATATTTAGTCATATTTTAGCATCCAGATGTTCTACTTCCTTTTCTGTCTTCATAAAACCTATTCAAAACTAGATGTAGAGCTACACTCGCTATCGAAAGGAATATCAAGGCAGCCATAAAATCAACCAAAATTCTTTTTACGCCTACATTAAGGTTATACATGCTATTTTTGCCGTTGGAGCCTCCAGTCCTAATTTCTCTCATCCAATTTTTTTCTGACGGCACTACTTCTCTTTCCCTCTATTTCGCTCCCCTTCCACACCTTGTTCATTCTTCCATTTTGAGTATGAGCGGTTGCCATGGAAACCTCTTCCCCCATCCTATTCGCCCACTCCCAGCTGCTACTGCTGCAGTATCTAAGGTTCATTGTTGTTGCCTAGCAACAAGTCACACACTGTTTCCTAGCAACAGGACCACCGGAGGGGTTTGCCAATCCTGAACCTCTGTGCATCTCCAACCTCCGCATCCCCCTCTCCCTTTCAGAACCACTTTCATTCTCTCATCCTTCTCGCTCTCTATTACTTGCCGTCTCTCCATACCACATTTTTATCTTTTAAATGACTCTCAGTACAGCATCCTCATATATCCTCTGCTCTCTACATCACATTTCATCTGTCTCATTTTCCTGCTCATCTCCTCATGCCTCTGTCTGGTTTGTCCTATTCCACTGCCTTCATCTGCATTAAAACCTACAAGCGCTAAACCAAAGCTTACACATCACACCTGCACTGGGTCAATGATAGAACATTACCCTTTAAATAATCAGTGCACCATATTTCAGGGAGGAGGGGACTGTTTTTAGTCTAGCACATTATACACAGGGGAGCAGTGTGTGGTTTATCATTCCACTTGAAAGATGTCTGCAGCCTAAAAGAATCAATGCGTTCCTTTTTGGGTCTCCAACTTTCTTTCCTTCCACATGTCCTGTCTCACTTATTATTCCTTTCTTACTCTGTCTACCATTGACTAGTTCAGCTCGGCTCTATCAGCCTGTCGATATCTCCACCATCCACCCCCCAGGAGACCTGCCACTGTTGCTTTCATTCCTCTAATGGCAGATTAGACTGATCATCCCATGTCTGTCAGGCTGAATTTGAGAAGAAGCATATCTGGATAATGCAAATACAATAACCAAACACTTTTAAAAATTAAGGTGCTCCAAAAGGGTATTCGCAGCAATGCCATGGAAGAACCATTTCTGATTCTAAGGAGAAACCATACAGACAATATTGTCCTCTGTGGCACTATTTTTTAAAAGTGAACCTCAGACAGACTCACAATATTTGGCCAACCTCTCATTTGAATTCTCGGATGACAATAGAATAGTTGCAAGATATTATCCAAGCATTGCAGATCGCGTCCTTACCCAAAATAAACACATTTGGTTCATTGTGTCAACTAATGATTAGGCGTTTATGTTTGTCTAATTATGTGTTAGGCTTTGGCTAGGCCAAAAATGCCCACTTGAGAGACACAGCACTAAATTACAAATGAAAGCCTGTCAGGGGATTGGCTTTGTTGCTTTGATTTTTGGGAATACACAATATTGTGTTATAAGGAAGGAACTTTTTTGAAAAAGTCTAGAGTTTAGTAAACTTTTAGCTGGATTTCTTCCTGTGTCGTTTTAAATCTCAGCAGCTGTATCACAAATGCAGAACAAAGGGAAACTAAGGATAAAAAACTCCCCACGTGAATTGGAGATCTTTGTGTGCATGCAGATGGAAAAAGAGCAAGAGCCTTACTCAACCAACTTTCCTTTTGCCTTACACAGGTTATTTTAAACATGCATGAAATCATGTCAGTGTGAGTCGGCTTCAATTTGGGTCAAACGTTGTAGGTATTTTGGTTGCCCTTGATTTATTCTAAGATTCATTACAAGAAATCTAAAATCAGCATATGCGTTAGGCGTATTAATTTGAACAGATGTAAGAAGTTGATTAACATGATAATTTTGCAAAAGCGAAAATGACTGCGGATTAGAGGGAGCGTGAAGTTCTGTTAGATGATGTTGATGTCGTCGGTTTGGGTTGGTTAAGATTTAATGACAGTCAGCAGTGTGTGTGTCTTTAAGATGTGACCTCACCTGCAGCACTGGACACCGTGGGCCAGTTCTGGACCAGCATGCCTTGCGCCCCCTGCATGACAGCTGATGCCTCCTCCATATGCACAGAACTAAAAACAAAGACAAATGTCATTTATTTTTATCTTGTAATATCAAAATTAGTTTAAACAGTATACTGAGAAAATGCTAATGAAAAAGATTTTGAAATAACAAAACATGGAGCATATTTCACATTAAGATGTGGTTGGGTTTTGGGCTATGAATGTTAGTGTGATATAATTCCTGGCTAGTTTTAGCTGTTTGGTTCCAAGGTGTGTGTGGTTGCATGTATGCGCGTGTGTGTGATTGCAAATGTGCATGTGACACGTTACAGAGTGTGTATGATCTAATGTGTCTGTGCGTGAGGTGATGTGTGTGTGCGGTGTGTGAACTGTCAGGGATTGTTAGTGTTCCTCTCTGACGCTTTTACTCCTCCAGACATGACGACAGCAAAGCACATGACATAGAAAGTGTCTACATAAACAAATAGAGGAAGATATGTGGACTGTATATTAACTGAATGTCAACGTCTCTTTCTCTAACGCTATAAGCAAAAGCATAGTTCATAATCAGATTTCCTCTAATACATTGTTCATTTTATAAACCATATTTGTCTTTCCTTTCTGTCAGCAGGCCATATGTAACATATGCCTTGGAATCTGCAGTAGACAGCTGAAGATGTAGTATGTACTTAAAATTTCAACAAATGCACACCCTAGAGCTTCTTTTAAAGACATTACGTTAAAAGGGACGCTTTGTTTTCTATGCATACTTCTCCGCAACGGCCTTCAGCTTTCATGACAACTTGTATGTTTATCGCCATGGAAACCGTGATCAGACAAGCAACCACAGAATCAGCAGGACTGTGAATTGTGCCACAGCACTCCTATACATCCATTATGTACAGTACAGCCATAAGTAGCAGAAAGGAAGTGGGTATAGTAGGGCATCTGCAATGCAGCAGAGGATGTGCCCTCCCTTCTAAAGAGTCCAGAACCATGATCCTGTGTTAACATGATGGATCTTTCTAAATCTCTTTAAGCCGAAAATGTGTAACTTTTTAGCCTAATGAGAGGTGTTTTGCACAGTGTTATACATGGTGGCATGTGTGGCTTTAGAAATCAAACATCTAAACTTTGCTTACAGTGTCAAAAGGGTTACATCAATAATTAATGTAAATCTAACATAAAACAAACAAGTAATGAGATTTACTGCATCAGCAAGACATTGCAAGGATACAAGCAATGGTAGAACATGAAATAGTGTCATATTTCAAATGACGTTAAGAAATCTCTGTGAATGGATAATCTATTCAAATGGAAGCACTCTATAATGCTGATAGTCACAGAAATGAAGAATCCGTGTATATGTGAGTTTTTAGTCGTGGTACAAGCAAGCAACGCCAAGGTCATTGGTTTTATTTGCAGGGAATGCACAGACCGAATAATAAAAGACATGTGTCTATATATATATGTATTCATTTATTTTATAACTGGATAATGCAAGAAGTTGATAAAACTTTAATCATTACCGACCAACCCAGTCCCACAGCAGTTCGTGGCATAGACACGACATTTGGAATCTTTTAATTCATGGACACGAATATCCCCGTTTTTTTCCTGTCAGTGAGCACAACCTTTTTTTAATGTCACTCAGCACGACTTTCTTTTCGTGTCACTCAGCACGCCTTTCAATACAAAGACTGCTTGTGTATTTACATGTATATATTTATAACCTGATATCAAAACAAGTCGTACATATTTTAGGATGTGGCTGACTAACACCTTACTTCACCCCAAACCCTAAAATCACAGCAGCAAATGCTAATTTTGCAAAAACCGCGAGTTTCACGAAGTGGCAAAACAATGATAAATGGGTTCCCTAACCCCGCCCCTAAACCCAACGTCACAGGGGAAGAGTCAAAACATACCAATGAGATCGTAGAAAATAGAAATTCACACGAATGAGCCACCTTGTAAAATAGGTATGAATTCCCATCAGATTTCGTTGATATACAGTATACAGTATGTATACATATGAAAGATACCACGTTTATAATACATTAGATTGAAAGTCGTGCTGGGTGACACGAAAAAGGTCGTGCTGACTGAGACGAAAAAAAGGGGGAAATTAGTGTCAGTAAACACGAATAAATATATTACAGTTTTTGACAATGTCACGAATTCCAGTGAGACTGTGTTGCAACGATTGTTTATTAAGATGTCCCAATTTTTTTGTAATGTGTGCAAAGAAAGTAAGCTGCTTTTAGCCATTATACCCAACAACCTGGACCCTTTAACTAATTAAAATTAGTCAAGATCTTGTAAATTCAGTTTTAAAAATCAGCTTTAAAATATTTATATTATGCTGTATAATACATTTTATTATGATAATTTTTGCAAATAAATGTCTGTCATTTATTTATTTTTTCTTAGTGCTGTTGTTGCTTGTTGCTAGTTTAAAATCTTCTTAGGTGTTCTTGTATCTTTCCACTTTGACCTGCATTTTATATAAATGTTGCAATGTAAATTCAATAATATGCATTATATTTTTAAAAGTAAGCCAGGACTGTCACTGGTACCCATTTAGAAGTAAGTTAGGTCCATGACACCCCTGGTTGTACTGTACTATATTTTGTTAATGGTGCTACTGCACTGAATGGTTTCATCTAAATTATCCCTTGTGTGTGCTGTCATCACCTGTGTATATTTACACCCGCTTTCAAACACAGGCACGCACACAAAAACACACACTAAACCATCCTGGAGATAAACCCACAGGCACTCACATTGTCACATAAAACAGACCGCCCATCACCTTTTGGAAACTGTATGCATGTAATAGGAGGTGTACGTGTAAACATTGAGAAAATGTTTTAAGGTTTAGCTATGACTCATTTTGTCAGCAATTGTGCATCTACATACTTCTGAGGTTTGTCAGTATTGTGTGCGCATACCCTCACATGCTCGGCTCATGAACTAGCTTGTCCTTTATGCTTGGTTGTGAAGGACTGTGCATCTGCTCTGGAGAATGCTGATGACCTACATACTCAAGATCAGACTGCAGACAGCCACTATGTCAGAAAAAAATGCCCTCAGCAAACGCTTCAGAGCTTGTGTTTATGCATTATAAAAAGAGACAGAGCACAGTTGGTTCACTGAGGAAGATGAGCGGGTCAGAATAAAGTCAGAAAGCTCCTGGTGGTCATGGGTCTGGTGTCTGGATGAGTCCTGGCAGACTATGTAAATAGTTTTACCCTAGTTTGACCCTATCTTTACCTCACTTTTATCAAGGATAAACACAATTAATTCATTCATAGTTGATCAGATTAAGCATCCAATTTATTTCATGTTGGTTCCATATCTCTTTTTTTTTCCTTTTGTTTTACCAGACAATCAAGTCACAGACCATTTGGTATCCTTCATAGACCACCAACGGACCACAGTCCATGTGGAATGAAATGTATTGTATTTTATTATATGAACTAATAAACAACACAATGTGCATGTATTATCTCAGGTGTCTTAATAAAGCGATAAAGTAAACCTGTACTGAATAACTAATAAGCAAAAGAGAAATGCAGAGGAGGAGTGCAACAGCTCAGAGGGAACTGTAACTCTTTTAGGACGTTATTTTCAGCAGAAGTGCTTACCTCTGCACTCCTGCCCTCAACGATGCAGAGTAACGCCAGTCAGCATTCGGTCCTTTGGGCTGGAGAGAAAGAGAGAGGAGGTAGAAGAAAAGAAAAGGGGTTAGATACATTCTCATCAATAAATCATGACGCTCTGAGTGTGTGTTGCATTTTAATGTGAACCACATCTGGAAAAACAGTGCCACTGAGACAACAATTGACACTAAGCCACGCCCCATGACTTGCTGGGGTTTGCGTGTTTTGAGTGTTTATAATAACAGTGCACATGAACGTTGATTTAATAACATACACAAGCCATTATTACACACGTTATTAATTACCCTTCATCGCCCCTCCCCCATCGCTCCAGAAAAAGCCCCTAAACATCTTTCTCTTCTCCTAGCATCCGCTCCCAGTGGCACCCGATGATTTCATCCCAAGATACCAGCTGACCTCATGTAAAATGATACTTGAGCCTTTTCTGCCCTCAACAGGAATCAATCTCACAAGATGACCATTTTCCTTGTAATATAATACAAAGAAAAGCCTCAAATGTAAGATGCTCATTGGTTCCTCCAGAAGATTACAATGAATGCATTTATTTGTCTCGCAGTAAGAGGAACACTGTAAAAAATGATTTGTTGTTTTTTGTTGTTTCAACTTAAAAAAATAAGTTACCTGGTTGCCTTAAAATTTTAAGTTAGTTCAACTTAAAAATATTAGTTCACTTAATGAATTTGTTGCAAACTCGTTGTGTTGACTAATATTTTTAAGTTGAACTAACTTAAAATTTTAAGGCAACCAGGTAACTTATCTTTTTAAGTTGAAACAACAAAAAACAACAAATCATTTTTTACAGTGAAGAGCAGCATGTGGTGTCAGAGCTCCAGCGTGCCACACGTTTTATATTTGCCCTAGTAAAAACTGGGTTGGGGAATATGTGATGGGATGAGGCTTAAGAGAATGGCCCAGATAATTTGAGTAAATACCATTCTATAATGACGTGAATTCAGGGGGGAAGTGTGTGCAAAAAGGCTCTCCCACTCTCACACCATATAATTTGCAGAGCCGAGAAGCAAAAGCTGGAGGTTAATTTCATAGCTGGCTCTCTTATCTCTGACATGCGGCCTTTGCTCCTAAATCCTCTGCAGTCACTGCTCTGCCTTAGACAAATCTGAGAGGATCTGATGCTTTCAAGAACCTTTTCTTGCCAACTCTACAGTTATTCTTGTGCTCAGAGATTTCGATTTTGTGTTATTTAAACCACCTGCAATATCCCCTCCCATGAGCCATCAGGACACAGCCTTTAGATCATGTTCTGGCTAAGTAAAACACATTTCACGAATCAGAGTGACCATGACATCACACAGATTAAAATGACAAAAACTCCAATGGAACCCAAACAAATCTTTGACAGCAAATACACTGCACCTAACCACGTACTATGACCTAAAAAAGTCTGAGTTTGTGAAACGTTGCATAGACCAAAATATTGTAATTGAGATGCTTTGTGGCCTATTTCCCTCAAAAGGCCCTTATTCTCTTTAATTTTGTGTAATGTCACCAACTGGGCAAAGAACCACTAAAAGCATTTGGTATGCATGCAATACTAATACATTTTGGATTAAACACATTGTGACAAATACACAGGTGCATGGGTGGCCGACACAGGATGGAAATGATTTCTACAAGAAAATGTGATGACAGCCTTAGATGTGAGAGCAAATGCCTGATTCATCAAAAACACAGTGAGCTACTTGAGAACGACTTAATGTTTGACACTAATGTTGGGTGAAGCGAAGCTGTGTAAAGCTGCACTAGATAACTACACAGTGCGACAGGAGATGACAAGGTCAAAAGCTAGTGACACGTAAGCATAGAGCTTCATTGAAATTCATGGTGTGACTGCTAAGCTTTATCTTCACTTAAATCTTTCTAGTGCACACGTTGTGCATGCTAATTCTAAAAGGAACTAAAATCATCAGACAGACCTGTAAACCTGCTGCATCTGGCATGCTGAGCCTGCGAACGAATCCGCTCCCTTGGGTAAAATAGCGCTCGGAGCCCCAGGTGCCACTGATGGGTCGGCCCGTGTTGTAGAACATGAAGGTGTCACTGCCAGATGTAGCAGTCAGACACGTCTTGTAGCAGTAGGTTTTGGTCAGGGAGCCATTACCACGGACCTCAATGTAATGAGGTTCCACTTTAAGGTCTCGGCGAAGCACTACGTTGTTGTTGGGTTGAGAACCAGCACCTCCCCCTCCTCCTCCAGAGCAACCCTCTGCCTGGGCCTTCTGGGACACACAGCAAGGTGAGCATGACCCTGGCTGGGTGCAGTAGGCATGGCATCGCACAATAGCCAACACAACCACCGTCACCAGGAACACAAACGTGGTGGCACTCAAGGCCACAATGAGGTACAATGTCACATTGGAAAACAAAAGTGTGCTGTGAGGGCGAATGATTCTTTTGGGGTCGGGCGTGAATTTAGGTGGCACTTCCATGACGGCAACGTTGATGGTGGCGGTGGACGATAGAGGTGGCTCACCATGGTCCTTTACTAATACGGTCAGACTAAAAGAGGTGGAGTTATCCTCCAGGACTCGGCGCGTGGTGCGAATCTCTCCTGTGTGCTCATGCACTTTAAACAGGTCCAGATCGCTGGCCTGGTCCAGCAGGTAGACGATCCATGCGTTCTGTCCTGCATCTGCGTCATAGGCCACTACCTTCGTGATCAGCGTACCTGGTTCTGCATTCTTCTGCACCGTCTCGGTTGAGCGGGTGCCATTGGCCGGGGGATTTATAACGTCAGGCGGGTGGTCGTTTTGATCCATGATGTAAATATAAACAGTGGCCACACGGCTGAGTGGTGGGATACCACCATCCTGAGCTTTGACCTGGAAGTGAAATTCCCGTAATGTCTCATAGTCGAACGAGCGAAGGGCGTATGCAACACCTGTGTCTGCCTTTACTGACACATAGGAGGTGACAGGGATGCCATGATTGTTGTCATTTAGAACCGTGTAGGTGATGCGAGCGTTTTCGTTGACATCTGAGTCCTGAGCCTTGACGGTGCAAAGCGAGGCTCCAGGTGCATTGTTCTCCGTGACATAGACAGTGTAGGACGTCTGCTCAAAGCGTGGAGGGTTGTCATTCACATCCGCAACATCCACCTGAATGGTCTTTTGGGAAGATAAGGGAGGGGTACCGCCATCCGTGGCACTAAGTGTGACGTTATAGGCCGCTGTGGTCTCACGGTCCAAGAAGGCAGAGGTTACCAAAGTGTAGTAATTTCTAAAGGATTTGATTTTAAATGGAAGGCCAGGTGGAATCTCAAGGGTCACCTGTTTGTTTGCACCAGAGTCACGGTCCGTCACGCTGATCAGGGCCACCACGGTGTCCGCACGGGCATCTTCACGCACAGGACTGGATAAAGAAGAAAGAACAATCTCTGGAACGTTGTCATTCACATCTACAACTTCCACCACTACTTTGCAATGGGCCGCCACTGGAGCTGGGCCTTTGTCCATGGCCTGGATATACATTTCGTATGAATTGGTGTCCTCATAATCCACATTGTTCCTCACACGGATTTCTCCAGTGTTAGTGTCCATGCTGAACATTTGTCTGACCCTGTCTGGGGTGTAACTGCTGAATGAATAAAGCACCTCCCCGTTTGTCCCTTCATCTTGATCCGTGGCATTTAATTTAATAACCAAAGTGTCTTTTGGCGAATTTTCAAGCAGTTTGACTTTGTACACTGAGCTGTCAAATACGGGGTTGTTGTCATTTGAATCTAAGACTCGAACATTAATTTTTGCGGTACCTGTTCGTGCTGGTGTGCCGCCGTCTGTAGCTGTCAGGATTAACTGATGGTAAGGGGCGAACTCGCGGTCCAATGGCTTTTTGAGAACGAGCTCGATGTGCTTAGTATTCAACGAGGGTTTGTTGGAATCGAGAGCAAAATGCTCGTTTGGACTGAGCCGGTATAATCGAACAGAATTGGTGCCGATGTCCGGATCTTGCGCGTGCTCGATTGGAAAACGAGAACCTGGCAAAGCAGATTCAGTAATCTCCAGTTGGTACTCGTCTCTGGGGAACTGCGGCGTATTATCATTCACGTCTGTTATCTCCACCTCGACATTATGCTCTTCAGATGGATTTTCAAGAAGAACCTCTAAATTCAAGACACACACGGTGCTCGAATCACACAATGTTTCTCTGTCGATTCTCTCATTTACCAACAAATTTCCATTCTTGTAGTCCACGTACCTTTTGCCGCTGTTAGAGGTTACCTTTATTTTTCGGGTGGAGAGCTTTCGGTTATCCAGACCCAATTCCTGTGCAATATCACCTACAATCGTTCCACTCTCAGATTCCTCTGGCACGGAATATCGTATTTGTCCAAGAGCAAGGCCACAAAATAATAAAAATACCAAAAAGGAAAGAGGCACTTTTTTGTCTAGGCAATCACGTATCCCTGCAAAAGCCATCGCAAGATCATAGGATCCGCAGACGGATTAAAAACAGCACTCCGCCTTTTCAGTTTGCAATATCTTGCCTCCCACTTCAGCATTAAAGTCACCTAATTGGTTTTCCATTTATGTGCACAATGCCCTAATTGTGGTTTCCAAATAAGCGCACGAATACTTCATGTATGCGCCCATGTTTCCTTTGTCCGCGCTTATCCTTTTTTTCTCTGCGCGCCGCTGACGGGTGTGTTTCCTTGCCACTGGTGCTGCATATTTCGCCGTGCGCGCACTCTCCCTCTCCCTTTCCCCGCTTCAAGCCACCCCTCCCATTCGTACTCCTTTTCCTGCTCCTCTTCATCGCTGTTCAACGAGGTTGGTGCGGCACTCCAGGGGAGGGACTATCAAAAAAAGCATTTCTATTTTCGAGACTTAAAAAGAAAAGATCATAACTTAGCTTGAAAAAAAAACATCGGCCGTGTTTTCTGGCTAATACGAAAAAAAGGTTAATTAGAATGTGGATAAGCGAATTACTTTTTCCACAACTAGGACAGTGCGTTTTAAACTTAGGTTCGGCTGTTTAGGAAAGCCAAGACAAAACCGACAATTTTTCATAATTATTTTCTGTAAGAATTTGCATTCGCAGTTTGCTCTCTCTGAATGGCCTTGACTTTCCCTAAATAACTATTTTAAAGATACTGTGAAGGAAACCCACGCCTCCGCTGCAAATCATATGCACCCTTGACAAGCTTCACAAAGATCATTTGTCGGCGTGACCGAAGAACGGCAAACCAAATCATTGTGAATAATTTAAATAGGCCTACTGTCCAAAAATGTTGCAAATTTGAAAATATCGAAATAATATTCTTTTTTGTCTTTCTTGGTTTTATTTTTATAATTATCACAGTTAGCCTACTGCCACAACATGCGTTTTTTTCTTCTCACTTTCGTCTCCCCCTGTATATGCTTTGACTTCAGACAGACCAGGTAATTCGGGCGTGCGCGCCCCAGGCGCGATCTCTGTGCATCCGTCAAAATGCGCCACAGTGAGGTACCGTGTCACTGTGAAACCGATGACATAAACTAAGTCAGAGCAGACTGATGCCTAAACCCCTCGAATCACAGTCCCCCTCGAGTCATCTCCATACAAAACATAACTCAATACAATCTTCATTCTGAAGAGTTCGTTTGTTTTTTTATTTTGTACATTAATAATTTCTCTTATTATTCAGAATATATTCAACATTTTGTCAACAATCAACGTTTCAAAATCACACACATCTTTATATGGGCTAATATCTGATTTTTTTTCACCAGAACTGGGTTGCAGAATCAGATGACAATGAAATGACTTCTATAGACTGACAGATACAGTATAAACAAACTCATGTACCAATGAGAAATCTTTATGTTCTATGTACAATAAAACCTATAGCTTGCCTGTGTGCTTGTATGGGAGAAATATCTATTTGATGCCAGATGTTATGCACCACAACATACAGAACTACAAAATACCCAAATGTTTACTCTGTTTTACTGACTTGAAGTACTGTTTTTTTCTGCTAAACTAAAACTAGGAGCAAACTCGTGATATTCCTTCAGGTGGATGTGATAGGTGGAGTTTGACAGAGACATGCAATGATCTGTGCTTTCTGCAGTTTTAGAATGAAAAAAGAATCCCATTGTAGAAGAGATAAAACAGTTTTTGAATAACAATAATGCAAAATAGACATTCATAGTGCATTTCACCTTTACAGTATAAAAAAATAAGAAAACTGCAACATTTTATACTATATTTTAAATAATTGCAAAATATGATATACTTAGAGATGTATTGTATATGAGAAATCTAGCTTAGTGTCAAGAGTCGTCTTTTAAAATTGCATTAATTGATTTGTTCTCCTAAAGCTTTTTTTGATCAGAGAACTCAATCTGTTCTACCAGCTCTATTAGGTCTCTGTTTCACAAAAGCACAACAAGGCACATCGTTCGGCATTTGTGCTTTCACTGTCAGTGCAGTAACTAAAAATGTCTTGACATATACAGTAGTGAGTTGTGGCTTTAGGAAGCAAAGTGTGTTTAGTTGTGAATGATAGGGTCACAAGACAACCATAACACTGTCAATTAGTACTCCACAACATGAACATAAAAAAATAATTCTCACATTGTTGAGAGAATGCATGATTTGTGCAGAAGATATAGCTGTCACTTCTAAAGCTAATGTCATCTATGTACACTGGTGTGGAAGGATTTGTAAGCTGCTGTTAATTGGCTTTTTAGCATGACCTTTGACTTGTGAACTCTGACCTTTGGCAGGGCAGAGAGAAAAATGTCAGTTTTTTTTCTCTTCCCTGACCCCACTTACATAAGTGTGCCATCTCTTTTAAAAGAGATGCACCCATCTGAGAGACACCACACAGACAGCCTGCACTAACACTGCCCTCAGCAAGGGCATCCAGAGGCAGACTACCCACCGCGTGTGCACTAAAATAAAATCTCTCTCACACACACACATATCCATATCTTGTATTATTTTGGCTTTGTGTGTGGCCCCTGCTTGGTGTTGGTCATGTGGGTCGACACAATAATAAAATCATATGCACTGCTACAAGCGAACATTGACACCTTTTTTAAAAGTGGACAATAGCTGTACCCTGAGTAAGCAAACCAGCAGTATCACAGGCTATTGAGGTCACCCTAATCCCTCACTGAACCACCTGCTTAAGAAGTTTCAAGAGAAAAAATAATAATGAGTAATGATCAGACTATTTCCGAAATTAATTGTTGGACTGATTTAAAAAAGCTACTTTGTAATTCTTAGTTCTTAGACTACAGAGAGAAACTTTTGAATAAAAAAGAAGAGAGTGGGAGGGAGAGAGAGAATGTTCTCAAAAACTGAGGCAAAGCATCATGGGAGTGGAAGGCATGTTATGTGTAATACATAGTGACAGTAAAAGAGAGACATAAAGCAAGAGCATCTGAAGTGGTTGTGGCAGAGGATGGTTGAGAAGTACGATGTGAGAGACAGACCTCTACTGGTGAGGCAGGAAATAAACATGTTCGGCCAACAGAGAGCGCTAGCAAGCTATACACAGCCTCTCCCTCTCTCTGCATTCTGTTCAGCTTGACTCATTCTGCCACCTGCAGCCTTCTGCAGAGATGACCCACCCATACTCTCACTGATATACTGCAGGGAATCATCAAATATTCCTTCTGTTGTGTGACCTAGCAACCTGAGAGATGCATTTCCTATAAGAGATGCAGATGATTGTCATAAGCCCAATTCACAGGACACACACAAACCATAAAATGAGCATCCTATATGCACTTTAAAGATAAAAGCATATGCCATATGCACAAATCCAAATGTAATTACACAGATTCTTACAATCTTCAAGAAATATAGATCCCGTGAAAGTAAAAAAAATAGCTGCTATTTTGAGGAAAAATTGAAAAAAACATGAATGGAAAATATGTGATTCATGGCAGCCTATATGTTATGCTCTGCCCCTCCCTTCGACTGTCAGGGTCTTGCAGATAAGAGAGGGATACAGTGATACACCCAGAAGGATAGAAATCCCAGCATGACCTTAACAAAAAGCTTAGGTCGTTCTCTGTCTGAGGCCAGGCGCAAACACACAGTTAATGTCTCACAGCATGTAGACAACAGGCTTAGCTATTTACAGTCAGTTCACAAAAATAACACAGGAAGGAATGATAGTGTCTGTATTCATGCACACTGTGTACTGTGACTCATAGTTTCTCACAGTGCTGCTGCACTGGCTCAAATCAATGACTGTGCCAAGCATATTTTAATGAACGAGATGCACGAGCACATACAGACTTACTCTATATTTTCTATTTAAACAGCATTATAATTAAAAGGTACATGTAAAGTTCCAATTAACCACAAATTCACAGCTAGCTGAAGCACAGGTGAAACAAGATCCTTGTGGTTCATGCTGAATAATACATGTGATAAACAAAACTGGATGCAGTTGACATTAATGCACAATAATAGAAGTGAGATTAAACCAAAGTGAGAATCTTGATTTCTTTCACATTTTTGGCACAAGATTGTATCTAAAGTAACCTTTATTTGAGCTAAACATTTCACCAGTATGTGCACTTCCTGGGACTCAAATCAATGACCTTGGCATTGATTGATTTTTTACCAAATAAGCTATTGAATTTAAAGAGCACAACAAGAATATACCAAATGCATTGCTATCATTGCATCTTGTAATGCGATGTGTTGCTATCAGCCTGTCTGTGTGCATGTGCACTGCCTCAAAATGACATCTGCCACAGATCTAATAACATAGGACATAGATGTAGACTAATCCTCTGAATTCAGAACAACTACACCAAAAATAAAAACAATCATCAAGGAAAAAGAAAACAACACATTCTCTGCTTTCATCACTAAAAATGGCAATTTGTAGAAAAGCAGTAGACTTTAAATTACAAAAGATTTTAAAATATTTCCGGCTAGCATTTAAATTACGATGTAACGCAATGATACTACAAGTCGTTTTAAAATAGCATGTTAAGCAGCCATACAATCTTAAAAAAGATGCTTCAAAAGGTTCTTTGTTGCCACAGAAGAATGGTTCCATAAAGAACCTTTAACATCTGAAGAACTTTTCTGTTTCACAAAAGGTTTTTTGTGGCGAAAAAAGGTTATTCAGGTTAAAAAAAAGGAAAGAACCTTTGACTGAATGGTTCTTCGTGGAACCAAAAATGGTTCTTCTATGGCATCGCTGTGAAGAACCGTATTTAAGCACCTTTATTTTTAAGAGTGTAGAAAATCTAGTGTAAATTATGTGATGAAAGTCCATGAAACATTGACTGCTAAAACTTTTGCAATCCAAAAATACAAACCTAATTTTCTTAAAGAAACATGAAGGCTGCATGTCATGTTTTAAACACCACAAAAAGATTAAGATCATATTAACCTGGAACTTCAGAAACACAGTTTGCTATATAAAAACTTACAGTGGTGAGTGAACAAAGAAGATGGAAATAGACATAAATTAAAAGGGTGAGTTAAGACCACATAGAAGCATGTGGATTGAGGTCATATAGATAAACACTTGACATTAAGGGAAAGAAAAATACAAAGAGGTGTGAAATTAGAAAGGTGTACAGATGGAGAAAAGTTAAGAGGGGTGGTGAATTCACTTCTTCAATTCCTTTAAACAGCATAAAATCTGCTGTGCCTATTTCTCACATAGTCTGCATTATTTCCCTCATATTAATGCGCTGAGCAAGAGAGGGCCTGAGAGGCCTCGGTATAATGCAGGTGGGACTGCAGCATTCCGTAAGCCCAGAGACTCACAGACTTCTAATCCATCTATCTCCCTCATCCAGCTGGGCAAAGCAGAACCGGGTACTGACCCAATTGCATGGGGAATTTTTCACAGGCCCTGATTGCTGTCCTCTGTCAAGGACTTGGGGAAGAAAAAAGAGGCACAACTATGTAACTGTGCTGCTAGGCCATAAAAAGAAAGGGACAAATCAGTGAATGAAGCATAAAAAGTCTATTCTAGTCTATTCTTATTCAATAGTCTATTCTTATTTTTTACATGTACATATTTACATACATACACTCTCTATATCTTTATCTTATGTTTATTGTATTGTATTTCTTAATTTTTTTATACCCATAGGCCCTTATTTAAATCATCTGTGTACTGTATTCTATTGTGTTATGGTCTCTGTGTACTGTTGTTGCTGTTTCTGTATTCTGGATGCTCCTGTCACCAAAAGTTCTAGTCAAAGGATGCCTACTTTGAAGGTGCTAAAATACTGTAGAACGTAGAGTTCATTTACTTTGAATGCTTTTAGTCACAACATAATTCCCAGAGTTACAACTGTATTATTCCATGGTTTTGATGAGTTTACTATTATTCTAAAATGTGAAAAAAAATGTAAATAAGTGAGTGATCCCAAACTTTTGACCGGTAGTGTACAGTACATACTGTACATACAGTATATTGGTAGCATATATCAACAAACATCTAACTGCAAAAAGTTTCACTAGACATTTTAGTAACTTTAGCATGCAGACTTCTACAGACTTCTACCTTTCAATTAAACACTAACTCAAAGTTAATACCTAAGCAGCTAGAAGCTTATTAAAGATCATTAAATTCTCTTTGAAGGCAGAGCAGTAGCTTTTAAAGCTGCTTGCTTCTGCAGCTGCAGTCTAAATGAATTAGTCATAATTAAAAAGAGAGTTATAATTAAACAGATCTTGATTAATTAATCATCATATCATTAAAATTAAAGTTTAAAAAGCTGAAGAGCTATAGCGGTGTCTGTAATGCAGTGCGGTGGCGCTGTCCAGTGCTGTGGTGCTGAAACTCGTTGTATGGGATACAGCAGCACAGAAGAAAAAAATATTTCTAAATATATACGCTATTATCAAAGGTTTAGTGTCACTTATTCGTTACTTATTTTAGAATATTGGAAATGTATCTAAACTTTGGAAAAACAATGTAACTGTAGGAAGTATGCTGTGACAAAAAAATCTAAATAAATCAAAACGTTTAGTATAATACCCTCATGCCTCCAATTTGCAATAAAAAAAATGTTCTCTTGGTATTTCATTAACCAGTGTCTTGAGGTCTCAGCCTGGAATGCTTTTTTTAAAAAGTAAAAGTTCCGATCTATGCTGGGCTCGTATTGGCTGCTTTTTATTTAATTCAAAACATCATATCTAAAACGTGTTTTAGTTTTTATTCGTTATTTTTCTGTAATGAAAGTAATTAATATGTTGACAAAATTATATTATAGGCGACAAAATAGTTTCGAATAGTAAAGCATACAATTTAAGATTTTAACTATTTTAAGTCCCGAGAATTTTTTGTGAAGTCACCCTAAAGTTTCGAACGTCGTATTTACATTGTATTTTTTTACAATTATTAAAAATAATAGTGGTTAAAACTATGTGGTAAACAGTTTACTTTCATCTCTGTTCACTCTAAAAAATGCTGGATTTAAGCATTTTTGTATCAGAAAAAGACTTCATACTTCAATTACTTCTCAAGCCCAAAATAACATCATGCTGCAGTAAATGTTGTTGCTCACCTTCCCAGTGGTAGGAAGAGTTTGGGTGTGCGTAAAAGTGTCGTCTCCAGTAATGCTGATCAGTTCTGCGTCTGCAGGTGGAAACGGCGAAGGGAAAACCACCACGTCACTTTTTATCGTGTCAGAACTAAAACACACGTCGTATTGTTGCGTTGATTTGGAGTACGACCAGCTCCCATCTGGATGGCGGTTGGTCACTGGGCCACTGTAACCGCTGAAACTGACATCCGTTCTGTAGCATTTAGTTGCTATCAAACCAATGAGGCTCAGTAAAAAGATGACTGACACTGACACAACGGCGATGAGCAGATAAAGATTCAGATCTGAAAAGTTATCCTCCTTAACCGGAATTTGTCTGAACGATGTCTTTATGTCATCCATATTCTCGACAACAATAACTTCCATAGACATAGTTGCTGAGAGTGATGGCTCTCCATTATCAGACACTGTAATAACAAGTGGGTGAGTTTTTAAGTCATTGTCACTCATTCTTCTCCTGGTTCTTATTTCTCCAGTACTAGTACCGATTCGAAATAAATTCGTTCCTTTAGACTCGGTTATGTGAAAAGATAATAGTCCGTTATAACCAGAGTCAGAGTCAACAGCCCTGATCTTGGCAACAAAGTAACCCGCTTCAGCAGAGTAGGGAATGTTCTCTGTAGCAACGGATGCGGATTCAGAATACGGAGGCAAAATAACCGGACTGTTGTCGTTTTCATCGAGAATAAACACATTTACAGTCGCGTTACTGCTAAGAGGAGGCACACCGGAGTCTGTAGCCTGAATATGAAAACCAAGAGTTTTCTGTTCTTCAAAATTGAAAGACTGTAAGATATACAACTCGCCCGTCAACGAGTTAACGCTCACAGAATTGACTGTTGCTTTGCTATTCACAATGGAATAAGAAACTGCAGCGTTTTCATTTGAATCTCTGTCAACTGCTGATACCGTGTGAATGAGGGTGCCGGGGGGGGTGTTTTCTTTCACGTACACTTTAATGTTGTTTTCGTTGAAACGCGGAGCATTATCATTTACATCTGAAACGTCAACATAAACCACGCTGGTCCTGGAAAGTGGTGGGGTTCCTTCATCTACCGCTATGAGGGTAATATTATAATTTGATCTGCTCTCCCTGTCGAGCTGGCCTTCTAAAACAACAGAGTAATAATTTTTGTAAGAAGACTCGAGTTTAAAAGGCAGGTCTCCGAGCAATTTACAGTTCACTTTCCCATTCATTCCGCCGTCCTTGTCGGAAACTGTGACGAGGGCCACAGCCGTGCCGGTTTTCGCTTCTTCGTTTAAAGAAGACAGAAGCGACGTTATTGTTATTTCTGGCGCGTTATCGTTGACATCTATGACTTCGACTAAAACTTTGCTATTAGCTGTCATTGGGGAAAGACCTTTATCTTGGGCTTGCACTCTGATTTCATAAAAAGCTTTGTCCTCAAAATCAATATTGCCCTTTACTTCAATTTCCCCAGTATCAGAACTAATTGCAAATACATCAAGATTTTTTTCCTGACCATGACTGTTAAACACATAAGTCACTTCCCCATTCGGACCTTCATCAATGTCTGTGGCGTTAAGTTTGATTATCTTCGTTCCTCGTGGCGCGTTCTCTATCACACTTACTTTATAAAGTGGACTGCTGAATACTGGAGCGTTATCGTTGCTATCCAAAACATTGACTATAATTTGCAATGTGCCAGACCTGGACGGTTTCCCCCCATCAAGAGAAATTAATACTAGTGGGATTAAAGCTTCTTTTTCTCTGTCTAAAGCTTTTCGAAGTATTAGCTCTGCAGACATGCTATGCTCATTACCCGAGTGTACTTCCAACGAGAAATAATCATTAGTACTAAGTTTGTAGCTTTTCACTGAAAACTGTCCTACATCTTTATCAAATGCACTAATAAGAGAAAATGTTGCTCCCGGCTGCATCGATTCAGAAACATTTAAAACCTGAGATTCAACAGGGAACGTAGGAGAGTTATCATTTACGTCAAGAATATTAACTATCACTCGGTGAAGATTAAGAGGGTGGTTTACTATAGCTTCAAAATTTAAGGAACAGGATAGCGTAGTGGGGCATAGCTCCTCGCGATCTATTCTTTCAGCCACGTACAGTGCGCCAGATTTCAGATTGACATCGAAATACCTCGTTCTCGTGCCGAACACAAGTTGAAACGCCCGTGATTCCAAATCCTGAACGTTCAAATTCATGTCCTTCACTACATTCCCGACGACAGTCCCCACATTTACTTCCTCGTATACAGAGTAGACAATCTGACCATTCACTTGCACTAAAGCCGACATCACAAGCCAGAAGGAAATACGTAGTTCCATCCTGTCCGTCATCCTTCTGCAAGAGAGGGCAAAAGTAATGTATAAAACGATATACGTAAAAAAATCCTTAAACGTAGAACGAAGAATGAGAAAGACACACCACCAAATGCATGATGTCTGGCTATAGCGCGTCAGCTGAATCGTGGGCGGAGTTCAGACTGTACATGGAAATTATTAAAGTTTTGCAGTCTACAGTGACACCACGCGGATTAATGCGGTTACGCGTAACAAACAACCTAAAATAAGCCTCATGATACAATATCCCTTTAAAATGCAAATAAATCAATAATTTCCAATAATTCATACAGAAACCAAGTGTTATCCTGCCGTGAAAACCCAGCTCAAGTCATTTTTGTTATTTACTGTTTTAACATAAAATCATCTTCATAATGGAAAGAACATTCTGTGAAACTATAACCTTGATATGTTGAATTTTCACTGAGTAAGGCCATGTGAAAGATTGAAGTGCTCCTTATCTCATAATTAGATTATTGGCCTGGATTTCACAGGCAGGGTCACAATAAATATAAAAAACTGTTTTCCGTTGTATGCAGTTTCTTACATGCCTTCAGATTACAATGTACCTGTAAACTACATTGTGAATTCTTATTATTTAAATATATAACATCCAAATAGTATTCATATTCTGCCAAATACATACAGTATGCATTTCACGACAATCCACCACTTCAGAGTAATGAAGTTCTTGATGCATTATTTTCTATATTCTGACTTTAACACTGTAGTGTATGCTAGTAACCACAGCGCTTCTCATATTTCTTTATACTCAGTATTATTCTCCATCCCATAAGGATTAATCAATTTGATGCTGCACATTTTTCCCACAAATGAATAAATGAGCAACAGATTATGGACTGAAAAATAAGATTATGATTCTTGCTTCAATCACAAATAAGGGACTTCATAGCAATTCAATTATCCATCCTTCTGTTCTTACGTCCCAAACGAATGACAATACATTGGGTCAAAAAAGGACAAACCCAACTGTTGGGTTAAATTAACCCTGAAAATGTTAATATTTGACCCAATTTTGGGTTAAAACAACTCAGCATTTTGGGCTAAAACAACTTAGCACAGGTTTTAAAACCCATTAGTTGGGTTCGTCCATTTTCGACCAAACACTGGGTTGAAAATAACCCAGCATTGAAAAATATTTGACATCCTTTGCCACATTTCTGAAAAAAAAATGTTTTACTTCCACTGGAACAACATGACCTAACGAGAGAACAAATCCTATGAGATTATTTTAAGAAACAACTCGTTTCTCAAATGTAATGCTTGTTTGACACTGCAGCAACCCAAACTGAGCTGTGATACTTCTTTCCTACAGCACAAGACCATGATGCAAATGGGTGGAGCTTCACAAAAATCAGCAATTTGATCAGCAGTGACATCAAGAGGGTATGATGCATGCATATTTAACACAAAAACATCTCACATCCAAGTAAACAGAAAACTAATGCAGCACATGAGTAAATAATGTGTATAATGAAGTATTAAGATTATCTCACCTTAGAAGTGCATGGGAGTGTTTGGGTCCTATTAAAAATGTCTTCATCATTAATGCTGACTAGTTCTGCATCTCCTGGTGGAAACGGTGAGGGGAAAACAACCACATCACTCTTTACTGTGTCTGAACTAAAACACACGTCATATTGTTGCGTGGATTTAGAGTAGGACCAGCTGCCATCTGGATGTGTGTTGATCACTGGAGCTCCGTACCTGCTGAAACTGCTGTCTGTCCTGTAGCATTTAGCTGCTATCAAACCAATGAGGCTCAGTAAAAAGATGACTGACACTGAGACAATAGCGATGAGCAGATACAGATTCAGATCTGAAAAACTCTCCTCCTTAACCGGAACTTGTCTGAACGATGTCTTTATGTCATTCATACTCTCCATAACCACAACATCCATAGACATAGTTGCTGATAGTGATGGCTCTCCATTATCAGACACTGTAATGATAAGTGGGTGAGTTTTTAAGTCATTGTCACTCATTCTTCTCCTGGTCCTTATTTCTCCAGTGCTGGTCCCGATTCGGAATAGATTCATTCCTTTGGGTTCAGTCAAGTGATACGACAGAAGTGCGTTATATCCAGAATCAGCATCAACAGCTCTAATTTTTGCTACAAAGTAACCCGCTTCAGCAGAGAAGGGGATATTCTCAGTATTTACTGATCCAGGTTCAGAATATGGTGGTAAAATGACTGGACTGTTGTCATTGTCATCGAGGATAAAAACGTTGACAGTCACATTACTGCTCAGAGGAGGAACACCGGAGTCTGTTGCTATAACTTGAAACTGAAATCTGTTTGTTTCTTCGTGATTAAATGACTGTAAACTGAATATTTCTCCATTTAAAGAGTTTATATTTATCAGTGTTGTGATCGGAACATTGGAGCTGGAGGTATCTAACAATGAATATGAAATTTCTGCGTTCTCATCAGTGTCTGAATCATCTGCTGTAACTTTTGTCACCAGACCTCCAGCTTGGCCGTTCTCCCTCAGATAAGCATTTATAACAGGTGTGGCGAAATGAGGGGAGATGTCATTGACATCAGCGATATGTATAATAATAATACTGCTGTTGGAAAGTGCCGGCGTTCCATCATCTGTAGCTGTAATTGTAATGTTATACTGAGAAACGTTCTCTCTGTCCAGAGGTCCATCCACCACTAAAGAATAATGATTGTTATATGATGACTCCAGTTTGAAAGGATACGAGCCTTTCAGATCGCAGTGCATAATACCATTTTTACCTCCATCTTTATCAGAAACTGTGACTAAAGCAACTGCAGTTCCTAATTTTGTGTCCTCTTTCACACTCTCCAGCAGTGGAGTCATTACTATCTCTGGAGCATTGTCATTCGCATCCAACACTTCTATTAAAACTTTACATTGTGTGCTCTTTGGTGGGCTGCCTTTGTCTCTGGCCTGAACTCGCAATTCTATAGCAGCATTTTTCTCATAGTCTATTACTCCATTCACAATAATATCCCCAGTTTCAGCAATCACAGTAAATAAGCTTTGCTTTTTAATATTACCATGTTCAGCTATAGAGTAAATAATTTCACTGTTTGAGCCTTCGTCCAGATCAGTAGCCGTCAGAGAGGTTAGTTTTGTTCCAACAGCAACATTTTCCCTGACCTTGATCTTATACAAAGGTTTGCTAAAGACAGGCCAGTTGTCATTTAGGTCCATTATATTAACTATTATACTTAACGTTCCTGTCTTTGCAGGCTTTCCCCCATCAACACCTGTTAATACAAGAGGAATGACCGACTGCTTTTCACGATCTAAAGGTTTTTGAAGCACTAATTCAGCAGAAACACTTTGTTCCTCACTTTGTACATCAATGGAAAAGTGTTCGTTCTTGCTCAGTTTGTAGTCTTTCAATGCATTAATACCAATATCGTTGTCTTCAGCAACTGGAAGGTGAAATCTAGCCCCTGGAATAACATCCTCAGTAATGTTGATAGTTATACGGCTGTCCACAAAATATGGAGAATTATCGTTAACATCCAAAACATTAATTTCAATTCGATGTAGACTGTGAGGATTTTGGAGAACAGCTTCCAAATTAAGCGCACACTGCTGATGATCAGAGCACAAGTCCTCTCGGTCAATTCTTTCATTCACAATCAACGCTCCCGTTTTAAAATTCACATCAAAATATTTTCTATTGGATCCGGACACAAGCTGCAAGACACGAGACTCCAGGTCCTGAACACCGATCCTAAGATCTTTTGCTATATTTCCGACGACGGTTCCCTTATTTACCTCCTCCGAGACCGAATAAACAATCTTGCCGAATGTAGATCCACATAAAGAAAAATAAAACACTATTCTGGCGTAAAAATATTTTAAACCCATTGTTGTTTTTTCAATGCCGTAGCAATGTGCTCAGCCAAAATATAAAATAAGTCTGCTAATTTGTATTCGTTGCTGTCCGTCTCGTCGCCAGAGAATCTCCTAAATACATTTTCATTCCTTCTTCCCAAAACGTGGCTGCTCTTACACTGTAGGGGAGGAGACTCATTTTCATAAAACCTATGCTTCAAACTTACGGTCTGCAGCGACATCGCGCGTTGTATTTCTTATTTAAACTACAGGGTTTGTCGACAATAATGAAATAAAAATAAACACAAAAGGAGTAGTATTCCTAAATCGTAATCATAATAATAATAACAGTAGATTTTATATAATTCTTTCCTGTTTGGCCCACCATACAGTAGGCCCTACTTATAAAATGATAAAATAATAATAATAATAAATACGCAGTGAATAATAACGTCAAATTTAAATAGCACAGGACAGAGAGAGACACGAAAATCGAAATATGAGTGAACTTACAAACGTGGTAAATATATTTAACCAACAAGTTTGTTAAGTACAGAATGATATGTTCGTTGTCCATGGTGCTGAACCATCCCAAAGATAGTTTAGTTTATATAAAAGTGGTATATAAGTAAATATAAATATACGTTAGCCTACTGCTAACGAATGCAAAGTAATAATAGTAGAAATAATAATAATAGTAATTATAATAAAGTAGTGTTGTTGTGGTGGTTACTATTTTTATTTTAAACGAAAAAGTATATTGTCGTGATATTAAATTTTAAAAAATAATTGCCCTTTGGCTATCAAGTGCGTTTTGATACGTTTTGTGTATTTTTACATACTGCTGTTTTAACTGTACAGCAGTATAAAAAAATAAGAATAATAAATAAACATTTCCATGCGCATACACATTATTAAAATGCAATGTCAGAGTCAAGTAGCAACAATAAACGTTAGGTTATACGGTAGCCTACCTGCACAACTCGCTTCAGTAATGCAAACAGGCTACCTTAAACATACCTGAGAATCCACAACAATATAAAATAAATAATGCTTGAAATTTCGCCCTAAATATTTTTTTTAGAACTGTTTGTTATGGTTGTGGTTGTTAGCTTTCTAATGGTATTAGGTTATCTAAAGGTGCATCTGCTGGTGAAACCAATAATTTAGAGTATATTTAAAGAGAAAGATTGTGCTGGGAAGTTTAGTCAAACTGCAGTGATACAGCAATTTTGCTAAATCAAAGACGGCCCCATATGCGGAGCATTTTAGTGCATTTAATCCGTGAAAACCTGGCTACAATTTATGCTGCAATTATAATTATAGAAAAGTTATGACAAACTCAACGGACCTGCCCCTAAATTCAGCTGTTTTTCCTGCTGTACCTGTTGATTATATGTTCCGCGTTCTGCGCTTTTATTGGGTAAATACAGACACTATAGCAAGATATATTATGATATTATATATTAGGGGTTCCCAAACACAGGTATAATCAAAGGTAGGCTATCTCATGGCACACCTTTTAAATAGAAAATAGTGAAAAAACACACATTCACTCCCTTTAAGTTTTATTCTTCTGGTCATGAATGAATAGGTTTAATTGCGATATCAAAATACCTTATTGTAGGGCTGCAAAATTATGGCATACTTATTTATATCATTCCCCTTGATATTGTAAGTGTGATTATGTTGATTATATTTGAATGTTTTATTAAATGCGTAAACCATAAGATACATGTTTCGCGCTGTAAATGCGCCCCTTGCGCATCTAGTGTCCAAGCACAATAAACGTGTGAACTATACATGTCACGAACGTGAGGCTGAAGAACCCAAATGCAGGCAGGCGGTGGGTAAGGGATTAACAAAAATACTTTATTTTACAAATAACAAAGGTACAAAACAAAACACCCACGACAGGGAAAACTGAACTAAGAATATATATAAAAAGATAAACACAAAAACATCCCTCAAGGGGGCAAAACGAGAACTAAATAAAACGAGAACTAACAGGCAAGACCAGGCAGGAACAAGACGAGAAACTCACGGGAAACACAGACAGAGGACGTAGAACCAACACGACCAACTGCATACAATACACGAGCAACGAGACAATGACACATGAGGGCAATATAAAGGCAAGACAAACGAGGGATAATGACACAGGGCAGGTGTGGGTAATGAAACACTCAGGGAAAGTTAACGAGGAAACGAGATGGCGGGAACAGAGACGCGGACCGGAGAGAGAGAGTATGGAAAGCCGAAAGGTCAACAATCTCTCTCTCCACATAAAACCTAAGGCTTTGTCATGACTCTGCTACAAGACCAAGAATAGACATGACATGATGAAGCAGAGTCATGACAATACAAGTCTAATTAGTAGTTGCTGGAATAAACTTTTTTTAATGCACCGCAACAGCAAGTGGCTTTGCGTGACCCTCCTTATGAACCAAAGTTTGAGAACATTTGATTAAAATGATCATACTGCCATTGGATTTAGTTTGCAATTTGGTTTATGTTTATCCTATGAGTCCTAATTAATGCAACTTAAACTATTTCTAAATTGCTTCTTTTATAAAGAATGCCGCTACCTCACACAATGCAGTGAAGCAGTCCCTGTATAGAGTTAATAGTTGGTTGTCGAACGATCGAACGATCGATGTCCACTAATTGAGCACCATGGACAGCACCCGGTAACGTGGGACGTAAGAAAGTAACCTCCTAAGGTATAGTTCGGGAAACACGTCTATAAAAAGTATAACTGTAGTTAAGGTGTACATTTAGCATCTTTGTATAGCACGCTAAGAGACAACGTTATCGGGAAACGCATCCCAGGGTGTTTGTGAAACTGTCACCGCACTTAATGCTGATAAGGTCTGCGTCTGCAGTCGGAAATGTCGAGGGAACAACGACTATGTCACTCTTCATCGTGTCTGAACTTAAAAACACGCCATACTGTTGCATGGATTTAGAGTAGGACCAGCTGCCATCTGGATGTGTTTTGATCACAGGAGCTCCGTACCTGCTGAAACTGCTGTCTGTATCAAACCAATGAGGCTCTGTAAAAAGATGACTGACACTGAGACAATAGCGATGAGCAGATACAGATTCAGATCTGAAAAACTCTCCTCCTTAACAAGTTTAACTGGAACTTGTCTGAACTATGTTATTATGTCATCCATGCACTCAATAACCACACCATCCATATAAATCGTTGCTGAGAGTGATGACTCTCCATTATCAGACACTGTAATGATAAGTGGGCGAGTTTTTAAGTCATTGTCACTCATTCTTCTCCTGGTCCTTATTTCTCCTGTGCTGGTCCCAATTCTGAATAGATTCGTTCCTTTGGGTTCATTTAAAGGGCCCCAAATGTAGCCCTTTTACAACATGTAATATAAATCTTAGGAGTCCACAGAATGTGTCTATGAAGTTTCAGCTCAAAATACACAACAGATCTTGTATTATACTGTGCCCTACATGTCCATTTTTGCCTGTGAGGAAAAACAGGCCGTTTTGGTGTGTGTCTCTTTAAATGCAAATGAGCTGCTGGTCTCCGCCCCCTTTCCAGCAGAAAGCGCAGGGCTGTGTGAGCCGGTGCTTCTGACAACAAATCTGAAGAGAATGGTCATTAAGCGAATGAGAAACACTGTCTCATCTTTAAAAAACAAACACGTTGTTTTGTATATGTGAGAGAACATAAGACAAACGCATTATTTGTATAAAACCGAGGACGCTGTTTTCTGAGTGAATGCACTTCGCGTCACACTTTACAACGTGCACATTGTTTTTATACGTGACAATACACAGGACAAACGCATCATATCTATAGGGAGCCAAAGAGATGANAATCTCTCTCTCCACATAAAACCTAAGGCTTTGTCATGACTCTGCTACAAGACCAAGAATAGACATGACATGATGAAGCAGAGTCATGACAATACAAGTCTAATTAGTAGTTGCTGGAATAAACTTTTTTTAATGCACCGCAACAGCAAGTGGCTTTGCGTGACCCTCCTTATGAACCAAAGTTTGAGAACATTTGATTAAAATGATCATACTGCCATTGGATTTAGTTTGCAATTTGGTTTATGTTTATCCTATGAGTCCTAATTAATGCAACTTAAACTATTTCTAAATTGCTTCTTTTATAAAGAATGCCGCTACCTCACACAATGCAGTGAAGCAGTCCCTGTATAGAGTTAATAGTTGGTTGTCGAACGATCGAACGATCGATGTCCACTAATTGAGCACCATGGACAGCACCCGGTAACGTGGGACGTAAGAAAGTAACCTCCTAAGGTATAGTTCGGGAAACACGTCTATAAAAAGTATAACTGTAGTTAAGGTGTACATTTAGCATCTTTGTATAGCACGCTAAGAGACAACGTTATCGGGAAACGCATCCCAGGGTGTTTGTGAAACTGTCACCGCACTTAATGCTGATAAGGTCTGCGTCTGCAGTCGGAAATGTCGAGGGAACAACGACTATGTCACTCTTCATCGTGTCTGAACTTAAAAACACGCCATACTGTTGCATGGATTTAGAGTAGGACCAGCTGCCATCTGGATGTGTTTTGATCACAGGAGCTCCGTACCTGCTGAAACTGCTGTCTGTATCAAACCAATGAGGCTCTGTAAAAAGATGACTGACACTGAGACAATAGCGATGAGCAGATACAGATTCAGATCTGAAAAACTCTCCTCCTTAACAAGTTTAACTGGAACTTGTCTGAACTATGTTATTATGTCATCCATGCACTCAATAACCACACCATCCATATAAATCGTTGCTGAGAGTGATGACTCTCCATTATCAGACACTGTAATGATAAGTGGGCGAGTTTTTAAGTCATTGTCACTCATTCTTCTCCTGGTCCTTATTTCTCCTGTGCTGGTCCCAATTCTGAATAGATTCGTTCCTTTGGGTTCATTTAAAGGGCCCCAAATGTAGCCCTTTTACAACATGTAATATAAATCTTAGGAGTCCACAGAATGTGTCTATGAAGTTTCAGCTCAAAATACACAACAGATCTTGTATTATACTGTGCCCTACATGTCCATTTTTGCCTGTGAGGAAAAACAGGCCGTTTTGGTGTGTGTCTCTTTAAATGCAAATGAGCTGCTGGTCTCCGCCCCCTTTCCAGCAGAAAGCGCAGGGCTGTGTGAGCCGGTGCTTCTGACAACAAATCTGAAGAGAATGGTCATTAAGCGAATGAGAAACACTGTCTCATCTTTAAAAAACAAACACGTTGTTTTGTATATGTGAGAGAACATAAGACAAACGCATTATTTGTATAAAACCGAGGACGCTGTTTTCTGAGTGAATGCACTTCGCGTCACACTTTACAACGTGCACATTGTTTTTATACGTGACAATACACAGGACAAACGCATCATATCTATAGGGAGCCAAAGAGATGACGTGTTTTTGTATGCCTGAACCCTGAAGTTAGCGGCGCACGGGTTCCCTCGATCGAAAGCCTATGCATTTTTCCTACAGACTTTTGGAAAATCACAAAAACAAAGGGTTATGACACTTACACGTTTTGTCTAGCAAGACCAACTTTACAAGTTAACACCACATTTGTTACTTTTGAAGCCAAAATACAATTGGCAGAAGTAAAAAGCTAACACAATGATATCAACAGACTACACTTAATGTCGCTCTAAATCAACGTCACCACCCCCGAACCCCCGAACCTCCAACAACTCTTTCAAACTTTATTAAAAATGTGTTCCCTGGTGAGTAATTACTCCATGAATGAATCCACATCTACATTTTAAGAGATTTGTGCCCATGTTGCATTATTTGTGAGCATATTATGCGCAATGACATATAACGTCCCCGCCAAAGGAAGTAGTCACTTTAGCAACTTGTTAGCAATCGCCGTTTTTAAGACACAATAAGGCTTTAAAAAATCACAAGAGGGTTATAATTTGTGTGTTTTATGTCATAGAATAAAACGTGAAAATATTTAGAGGTTTTGTAGTTTACCACATTGGAGTTGTAATGATCTCTGGAGCATTGTCATTCTCATTCACAACTTCTATTAAAACTTTACATTGTGTGCTCTTTGGTGGGCTGCCTTTGTCTCTGGCCTGAACTCTCAATTCAATAGTAGCATTTCTCTCATAGTCTATTACTTTTAGGAACCACGGTGAATAGACTTTGCTTGTTAATGTTTCCACGTTCATCTATAGAATAAATAATTTCACTGTTTGTGCCATCGTCAAGATCAGTAGTTCCGGCAGCTACATTTTCTCTTACCGTGATTTTGTACAATGATTTGCTAAAGCCAGATCTATTATCATTTATGTCCAGTACTTTCACTATTATACTTTACGTTCCTGTCTTTGCAGGCTTTCCTCCATCAATAGCTGTTAATACAAGAGGAATGACCGACTGCTTTTCACGATCTAAATGTTTTCGAAGCACTAATTCAGTAGAAACACTTTGTTCCTCACTTTGTACATCAATATAAAAGTGTTTGTTCTTGTTCGGTTTGAAGTCTTTCAAACCATTAATGCCAATACCGTTATCCTCAGCAACCGGAAGGTGATATCTGTCCACTGGAACAACATCCTCAGTAATGTTTATGGTTATATGGGTATCTCCAAAATATGGGGCATTGTCATTAACATCCATAACATTAATTTCAATTTGATGAAGACTGTGAGGATTTTGAAGAACGGCTTCCAAATTAAGCGCACACTGCTGATGATCAGAGCACAAGTCCTCTCGGTCAATTATTTCATTCAAAAGCAACGCTCCCATTTTAAAGTTCACATCAAAATATTTTCTGTTAGATCCGGACACAAGCTTCAAGACACTAGACTCCAGGTCTAGAACACTGATCTTAAATCTTTTGCTAGATTTCTGACGACTGTTCCCTTATTTACCTCCTCCGAGACCGAATAGACAATCTTGCAGAACATAGATTCACATAAACAAAAATAAAACACTATTCTGATGTAAAAATATCTTAGGCGCACCATTATTGTTTCTTCAATACCGTAACAATGTATTCAACCAAAATATAAAAAAGTCTGCTAATTTGTATTCGTTGCTGCCCGTCGCATCATCACAGAATCTCCTATAAATACATTTTCATTCCTACTTCACTAAAAACGTGGCTGCTCTTACACTGTAGGGGAGGAGCCTAATTTTCATAAAACTTATGCTTCAAATTTACGGCCTGCACAACATCGCGCGTTTTATTTCTTATGTAAACTAGAACGTTCTACCAAAAATAATGGAATAAAAATAAAAAACAACAGCCCTTATAATGATAATAAATAATGATAAAAGTAAAAATAAAATTAGCAGGGAATAGCAAGATAAAAATCGAATAAGACGGGGCAGAGTACTACATCCAGGTCGTAGAAAGCAATTGAAACAATGATTGCAATTACATTTAACCAAGTTAATTGCGTGTGAGACTTTCAAGGCAGCGTGTTCGTTGTCCATGGTGCTGAACCATCCCCAAAATACTACCTCGTTTATATCAAAGTTAAATGTGAGTTCTAGATTATATTTAAGAGGCTGTTTACACGAAACCGTTTTCAGATGAAAACGCAAGAAAATGGATTGCGTTGCGTTTTGGCTGTCCGTTTACACGGAAACGGCGTTTTAGAGGACTGAAAACGGTTTGGTCAAAGTGCAACTTTTTGAAATCGCCGCCTTTTACGTTTCCATGTAAAGTGCAAGACGGAACTTTCTGAAAACGATGACGTCACGTGCATGCGTAATACGCTCTCAGTTGCGGGAATATAGCCAAAACAATATGGCGGCTTCCCGTACTGAGCTCTCGCTGCTCGACTATATGTTTCCCCAGAAAAATGTGGATTTGCTGCACCAATAAGACTAGCGGAGACACACTATTTACATTCGGCAGACTTTAAATACACTTATAAAACGGTCAGTTCTGGTCCTTGATTCTGATTGGCTGAGCGGAGTTCTAAGCCGTTATAAAATACCTCATTATAAAACGGTCAGTTCTGGTCCTTGATTCTGATTGGCTGAGCGGAGTTCTAAGCCGTTATAAAATACCTCAATATATAACGGCTGACCGCACCACATAGCCTAAATATCATTTTATTTACTTTATTTTATGAAACCTTGCTAAGCATATGGAATAACCGTTTTATAAAAGCAATAAGCCCCGCGAAGCAGTGGGTTACAGTGCATTTTATAACAGCTACGGGTTTTAGGCACTCCGCTTCGCGTCGTGCCACAACGCCCTTAGCTGTTATAAAATGCACTGTAACCCACTGCTTCTTGGGGCTTATTGCTTTAATATATACGTCGACCAACGGTATTAAAAAGCACTTTTGGCTTATAACTGTGCATGTGTATGTGCCAAGGCACATCCTGTTTCTTTACACAACAACATTGCCATCCACTGGCCTGGCGTGCATACTACGTATACGTAATACAAACTTATCCGTTTTCCTGGATCCATGTAAATGCAGACCGTTTTGATAACGCTGTCATGTGTACGTGAAACTTTTCAAAAACGCAAAGGAAAAACTTTTCCGTTTTACAGCGTGTAAACGTGGCCTAAGGCAGCCTATATTTCTTAAAATGCACCATGATATGTCTTCTTATTATAATTAAAATATACAAATAATATTTAACATGTTTTATTTGTAATTTATAATTATTTAAAGTTTTATTGCACTTTGTCTATACGTCTTGGTGAACTATTACTGTATCTTTTTTAATTTGTAGCTGCAAAGAAAGGAGATTCCCACGAAACGCAATGTCACAGAATTGCAACAAAATACAACGATTCGCTTTATATATATGTAATTGCAACGGAGTAAGACAAACACCTTGGGCACATATGAACGTCCCTAACGATACCAGAAAAATCAATTTTTATCTTTAAAAGGTCATTTTACAACTTTTTGCAACAAGGGAATCGTCTTACCTTGCCAGGAAGAGTTTGGGTGCTTGTAAAACTGTCGTCGCAATTAATGCTGATAAGGTCTGCGTCTGCGGCTGCAAATGGCGAGGGAACAACGACTATGTCACTCTTCATCGTGTCTGAACTAAAACACACGTCATAATGTTGCGTGGATTTAGAGTAGGACCAGCTGCCATCTGGATGTGTGTTGATCACTGGAGCTCCGTACCTGCTGAAACTGCTGTCTGTCCTGTAGCATTTAGCTGCTGTCAAACCAATGAGGCTCAGTAAAAAGATGACTGACACTGAGACAATAGCGATGAGCAGATACAGATTCAGATCTGAAAAACTCTCCTCCTTAACCGGAACTTGTCTGAACGATGTCTTTACGTCATCCATACTCTCCATAACCACAACATCCATAGACATAGTTGCTGATAGTGATGGCTCTCCATTATCAGACACTGTAATTATAAGTGGATGAGTTTTTAAATCATTGTCACTCATTTGTCTCCTGGTCCTTATTTCTCCAGTGCTGGTCCCGATTCGGAATAGATTCGTTCCTTTGGGTTCAGTTAGTTGATAAGACAGAAGTGCGTTATATCCAGAATCAGCATCAACAGCTCTGATCTTGGCTACAAAGTAACCCGCGTCAGCAGAGAAGGGGATATTCTCAGTATTTACTGATCCAGGTTCAGAATATGGTGGTAAAATGACTGGGCTGTTGTCATTCTCATCGAGGATAAAAACGTTGACAGTCACATTACTGCTCAGAGGAGGAACACCAGAGTCTGTTGCTATAACTTTAAACTGAAATCTGTTTGTTTCTTCGTGATTAAATGACTGTAAACTGAATATTTCACCAGTTAAAGAGTTTAAATTCATCAGTGTTGTAATCGGAACATTGGAGCTAGATCGCTCTAACAACGAATATGAAAGTTCTGCGTTCACACCGGTGTCTGAGTCATCAGCTGTAACTTTTGTCACCAAACCTCCAGCTTGGCCGTTCTCCCTCAGATAAGCATTTATAACAGGTGTTGAGAAATGCGGGACATTGTCATTGACATCAGCGATATGTACAATAATAACACTGCTGTTAGAAAGTGCCGGCGTTCCTTCATCTGTAGCTGTAATTGTAATGTTATACTGAGAAACATTCTCTCTGTCCAGAGGTCCATCCACCACTAATGAATAATGGTTATTATATGATGACTCCATCTTGAAAGGATAAGAACCTTTCAGAGCGCAGTGTACGATACCATTTTTACCTCCATCTTTATCTGCAACTGTGACTAAAGCAACTACAGTTCCTGACTTTGTGTCCTCTTTAACACTCTCCAGCAGTGGAGTCATTACTATCTCTGGCGCATTGTCATTTTCATCCAAAACTTCTATTAAAACTTTACACTGTGTGCTCTTTGGTGGACTGCCTTTATCTCTGGCTTGAACTCGCAATTCAATAGCAGGATTCTCCTCGTAATCTACTTTTCCATTTACAACAATGTCTCCTTTTTCGGGGACAATCGTAAACAAGTCTTGTTTTTTTCCAAGACCAACAAACGAGTATTCAATTTCACAATTAATTCCTTCATCTAAATCAGAGGCAGACACAGATATAACTTTGGTTCCAATAGCAACATTTTCCTTCAATTTGATTTTATAAAGAGGTTGGCTGAATACTGGATTATTGTCATTAACATCCATTACATTTATAATAATATTTAATGTTCCTGATTTAGGTGGTTTTCCTCCATCCACACCGGTAAGCATTAACTTTATGGTCGCTTGCTTTTCTCGGTTTAGAGGTTTGTTCAGCACGAGCTCTGTAAACACACTTTCCTCGATATGTGTATCTAGACGGAAATGTTCATTCAGACTCAGTTTGTACTCCTTTAGCGAATTACTGCCAACGTCAGAGTCCTCGGCCACTGGGAGGGGAAATCTCTCTCCTGGGCTAGCATTTTCACCGATGTTCAACGTAAATTCTTTGACCGGAAAATGTGGCGCGTTATCGTTTATATCCAAAATCTTAATTTCCACTCTGTAAAGATTCTGAGGATTTTTAGCGATGGCCTCTATATTCAAAGAACATTTTGGATTCGACAGACATAACTCCTCACGATCAAATCGTTCACTAACAAACAGCACACCAGTTTTCAGATTCAAATCAAAATACTTCATATTAGATCCAGACACAATCCTAAACATACGGTATTCCAGGTCATGGACATTTATATTCAGGTCTTTCGCTATATTCCCGACAACTGTTCCCTTATTTACCTCCTCCTGTACGGAATAGACAATCTGAGCAAACGCTGCATCCATCAAATTAATAAAAAACATAAGTCCGCACACGAAACATCCTGTAAATCCCATGTTGGTCAATGCCAATTTGGTAAAAAAAAAAAGGAAAGGCGTGTATCTAGTTTTTCCTTCTTAGCGTTCAGAAAACAGCTCACAAAATATTAATCTTCATCGTGTCTCAACGACAGTCGTACTACCACCACGGTTTGGAAAGGAAGGCTGCAGAGCAAATACTTTAAACTTGCAAGTGACGGTCTGCAGTGACACCATGTGCTGGAACTATGCAATAACAGGAATTTCAAGATGGACTAAAATCTGGTATAAACGACACCACTCTAAACGGTAATCAAAGTTAGCTGAAGACTTGACAGCAAAAATAAAATCTATCATGACAATTTTACATCACAACATCCCGACACTGAAAGGGACACAGGTAAGAAATTGTCAGATACTTCGGCTACTGATGGTTGTCAGGTTTGAATGAGGTGCCTTCAGAGGCAACTAGGTATGCACAATACACCCCTAATTTAACTAGAATTAAATATGGTCAAAACATAAAAATACACCAAATGTGTTGATAAATGTCATCTGGGCTATTGTCTCATATTTCACAACTGCTTATTAAATTAAAGAACATGTTGCGTTGAAATGCTTGAAACTAAGATTATAGTAAAATGAAACCTATTTCGCAAAACTTAACAAACAAAAAACATTAAACTGCGTTACTCTTTTTGTGTCTGAGCTAAAAACATATATTGTTGTGTTGATTTACAGTTTCCGTCGTCAGAATTGGTGCAAATCTGTAAATACTTATAGCAGCATATAGCAAACATAAAAAAATGAATATAAAATTAAGCCTTGCATTACATTTTTTTTTGGTTCTTGATGTTTTAATAGTTTAATCAAACAAAATATTACGTTTTGCATCACATACGTGGTAAACATTAGTAAACATTTTATTTATTTTTATCTTTCAGATATTTTATTTTGTAGGTCTACATGCAAAATATGAAAACAAAAATAATTTGAATGTGCATATACTATTAAAAAATATACTGTAACAAAAGTCGATAACAAAATCTAATTATTGTCAAATACAAAAATAAAATAATACAAAATGTCTTGAACGCATAAATGTTTGCTACAATAACGGAAAGTAACATAGTTTAAACGTTTGGCTAAAATGACAGCGTTTTTACAACTACACTGTAAAAAAAATCCCGTAAAAAACAGATAAAGTACTGGCAGAAAATTACCAGTACATTTTCCTTTATTTTACGGACATTTCCATTAATGCTAAAATGCAAATGAATGCAGTGCAAAATGTAAAATACAGGTAAAACAACTGTAAAAATGAACACGGAAAATCCCTTCATATTAATACAGTATATTGTGCCCTATTTTTACGGCTTTTTTTAGAGTGTAGGGTTTAAGAATTGTCTTACCTTGCCAGTGGTTGGAAGAGTTTGGGTGCTTGTAAAACTGTCATCGCAATTAATGCTGATAAGGTCTGCATCTGCTGGCGGAAATGGCGAGGGAACAACGACTATGTCACTCTTCATCGTGTCTGAACTAAAACACACGTCATATTGTTGCGTGGATTTAGAGTAGGACCAGCTGCCATCTGGATGTGTGTTGATCACTGGAGCTCCATACCTGCTGAAACTGCTGTCTGTCCTGTAGCATTTAGCTGCTATCAAACCAATGAGGCTCAGTAAAAAGATGACTGACACTGAGACAATAGCGATGAGCAGATACAGATTCAGATCTGAAAAACTCTCCTCCTTAACCGGAACTTGTTTGAACGATGTCTTTATGTCATCTATACTCTCCATAACCACAACATCCATAGACATAGTTGCTGATAGTGATGGCTCTCCATTATCAGACACTGTAATGATAAGTGGGTGAGTTTTTAAATCATTGTCACTCATTCTTCTCCTGGTCCTTATTTCTCCAGTGCTGGTCCCGATTCGGAATAGATTCGTTCCTTTGGGTTCGGTTAGTTGATAAGACAGAAGTGCGTTATATCCAGAATCAGCATCAACAGCTCTAATTTTGGATACGAAGTAACCCGCTTCAGCAGAGTAGGGGATATTTTCAGTATTTACTGATCCAGGTTCAGAATATGGTGGTAAAATGACTGGACTGTTGTCATTGTCATCGAGGATAAAAACGTTGACCGTCACATTACTGCTCAGGGGAGGAACACCAGAGTCTGTTGCTATAACTTGAAACTGAAATCTTTTAATTTCTTCGTGATTAAATGACTGTAGACTGAATATTTCCCCAGTTAAAGAGTTTATATTTATCAATGATGTGATAGGAATAATGGAGATAGAACTCTCTAACAATGAATATGAAAGTTCTGCGTTCTCACCAGTGTCTGAGTCATCAGCTGTAACTTTTGTCACCAGACCTCCAGCTTGGCCGTTTTCACTTATATAAGCATTTATAACAGGTGTGGCGAAATAAGGGGCGTTGTCGTTAATATCTGAGATATGAACAATAATAATGCTGCTGTTGGAAAGTGCCGGCGTTCCTTCATCTGTAGCTGTAATTGTGATGTTATATTGAGACACACTCTCTCTGTCCAGAGGTCCATCTACCACTAATGAATAATGGTTTTTATATGAAGGTTCCAGTTTGAAAGGATACGAGCCTTTCAGGGCGCAGTGTACGATACAATTTTTTCCTCCATCTTTATCTGCAACTGTGACTAAAGCAACTGCAGTTCCTGACTTTGTGTCCTCTTTCACACTATTTAACAGTGAAATCATAATTATCTCTGGAGCATTGTCATTTTCATCCAAAACTTCTATCAAAATCTTACTGTGTGTACTCTTCGGAGAATTACCTTTGTCTCTAGCCTGAACTCGCAACTCAATAGCTGGATTCTCCTCGTAATCTACATTTCCATTTACAATAATTTCTCCAGTTGTGGGTAAAATGGTAAACAAGTCTTGTTTCTTTCCATGGCCAACAAATGAGTACACAATTTCACCGTTTATACCTTCATCCAAATCGGAGGCGAAGACAGATATAACTTTAGTGCCAGAAGCAACATTTTCCTTTAGTTTGATTTTATAAAGAGCTTGACTGAACACTGGGTTGTTATCGTTAATGTCCATGACGTTTATAATGATGTTTACGGTCCCTGATTTAGGTGGTTTTCCTCCATCCACACCGGTAAGCACTAACTTAACAGTTGCTTGCTTCTCTCGGTCTAAAGCCTTGTTCAGCACCAGCTCTGCAAACACACTCTGTTCTCCATTCTGCGTTTCTATAGTAAAATGTTCATTCTGGCTCAGTTTGTACTCTTTTAGCGAATTACCCCCATAATCAGAGTCCTCGGCCACTGGGAGGAGAAATCTCTCTCCTGGGCTAGCATTTTCAGTAATATTTACGCTAAATGATTTAACAGGAAAATGTGGCGCATTATCGTTTATGTCCAAAATCTTAATTTCCACTCTGTAAAGATTATGAGGATTTTTAGCGATGGCCTCTATATTCAAAGAACATTTTGGATTCGACAGACATAACTCCTCGCGATCAATTTTTTCTCTAACAAACAGCACACCGGTTTTCAGATTCAAGTCAAAATACTTCTTATTAGATCCAGGTACAATTTCGAACATGCGATATTCAAAGTCATGAACATTTATATTCAGGTCTTTCGCTAAATTGCCAACAATTGTTCCCTTATTTACCTCCTCTTGTACGGAATAGATGATTTGAGCAAACGCCGCATCCAGAGCAGAAAATAAAAATACAAATCCGCATTGGAAACATCCCGCAAATCCCATGGTCACTGACAACGTGTTTGAGGGTGGTAATAAAGAAATGCGATCCAGTCTTTACTCCTTAACGTTCAGAAACAGGGCACGAAATATAAATATTCACCATTTCTCAACGACGAATACAGTACAACCAAGGTTTTGGTTTTAAGAGAGGCTGCAGATAATGGAAAGACCCTCATCTCGCGGTCTACAGTGACACCATGTGCTGGACGGATACAATAACAGTAATATTCTAAACTGAGAAAACCTTCAAGATCTTAGACAAAACGCAAGCTATACTTTTAAATCTAATAATTGTATTTATTCATAACCAAACATGGACGGGCACAAGTAATTAATGATGGGTATTAAAGTGTTGCTGTCCAAGGTTCTGAATGCACAGAAAACGCACAAGCGCACAAAACAAAACTAAAGTTACCTATACTACGGAGCGTGTCAAAGCATAAAAAATAAATAGTTAAAAATTCCAAAATATCATTTGACTCATGTTTTTAAAATGCTAATATATGCAACATTAATTATTTTGATAACTATGCAAAGCCTAAAATTAATTAAGAAAATACAATGACCTAAATTTTGGGAAAGTGCGCAAACATATTTGAAAACAATAATTCAAGTAACAAGCAAAACAATAAAAATAAACATGAGTAAGATCGCTCAATGACGACGAACTTGCCATGAAATCGTTATTGCAAAGAAAAAATAAACCAAGTTGTATTATTGTATAGACCTGTTGAGTAAAGTACACTGTGAAAATATACACTAACGAAAAAGCAAATAAATAAAAGTATATTTACAAGCAAATGTCTTACCTTCATATTAGGTAGCGTTTGAGTCAGCGTGAAATTATCTCTATCGCTTATGCTTATCAGCTCGCCATCCATAGATTGTGATGGTATAGGAAATACTACTACATCACTCTTTATTGTATCTGAGCTAAAACACACGTCATATTGTTGCGTGGATTTAGAGTAGGACCAGCTGCCATCTGGATGTGTGTTGATCACAGGAGCTCCGTACCTGCTGAAACTGCTGTCTGTCCTGTAGCATTTAGCTGCTATCAAACCAACGAGGCTCAGTAAAAAGATGACTGATACTGAGACAATAGCGATGAGCAGATACAGATTCGGATCTGAAAAACTTTTCTCCTGAACTGGAATTTGTCTGAACGATGTCTTCATCTCATCCATACTCTTCATAACCACAACATCCATAGACATAGTTGCAGAGAGTGATGGCTCTCCATTATCAGAGACTGTGATGATAAGTGGTTGTGTTTTTAAGTCATTGTCACTCATTTGTCTCCTGGTCCTTATTTCTCCAGTGCTGGTCCCGATTCGGAACAGATTCGTTCCTTTGGGTTCAGTCAAGTGATACGACAGAAGTGCGTTATATCCCGAGTCACCATCAACAGCTCTGATCTTGGCTACAAAGTAACCTGCTTCAGCAGAGTAGGGGATATTCTCAGTATTAACTGATCCAGGTTCAGAATAAGGAGGTAAAATAACAGGACTGTTGTCATTCTCATCGAGGATAAAAACGTTTACAGTTGCATTATTGCTGAGAGGTGGAACACCAGAGTCCGTAGCCTGAACGTAAAACTGAAGTGATTTTATTTCCTCGTAGTTAAAAGAATGTTTGGTATATACGTCACCATTTGCCGTGTTTAAATCAAACATGGCACCTAACAGTTTTCCCATACTGTTCCCAGGTATCAGTGAATATATAATATGAGCATTTTCGTTTATATCCAGATCCTGCGCGCTAACCCTGCCTATTATGCTCCCAGCTGGACTATTTTCTTTTAGATATATATTAATTACTGGTTCTGAAAATCGAGGCGCATTATCATTAGTATCAGAAATGTGAATATTTAAAACCTGGGAGCTTGATAAAGGAGGCGTTCCTTTATCTGTAGCCATGACAGTTAAATTATATTGCGACACGCGCTCTCTGTCCAAAGATCCTTCTACAACTAATGTGTAATAGTTTTTATAAGAGGGTTGAAGTTTAAAAGGACTGGATTCTTTTACATGGACAATAACTTTTCCGTTTTGCTCTACATCACCGTCAGTAATCATTATAAGCCCAACTGCAGTACCAGGGATGGCATCTTCTTTTATTGTATTTGTGAGCGACGTAACAGATATTACTGGAGCGTTGTCATTAACGTCAACAACTTCAATTAACACTTTACAATGAGATGAGCGAGGATATGTGGCCCTGTCCTGCGCTTGAACGTGAAGTTCAAACGCAGAGGTATCCTCTCTATCCAATTCACCCTTGACTGTAATTTCACCACTTGCCGGATTTATGTAAAAATATTCCTTGTCTTTGCCGTGGTTTATTATCGAGTATACTATTTGTCCATTTAAGCCTGAATCAATATCGCTAGCATTAAGCCTGATGATGGGTACCCCATATACAGTATTCTCAGGTATGGTAACCTTGTAAAGCTGTTGACTGAATGTTGGAGTGTTATCATTAACATCAACTACATCAACAACAATTTCTACAATCCCGGATCTAGGAGGTTTTCCTCCATCTATAGCCGTCAGTATTAATGTAATAACCGTCATTTTTTCTCTGTCTAACGCTTTTTGAAGTACAAGCTCGGCAGAAACACTATGCCCTCCGTTGTTTTGTACATCTAATGAAAAATAATCATTTTGACTGAGCTTGTAGCTCCTTATCGAGTTTATTCCAACATCTGCATCACTCGCCTTCGGCAAAGGAAACCTGTCACCATGAAATGCAGATTCAGTTATGTTCAAATGATACGTCTTAATCGGAAATAAAGGAGAGTTGTCGTTTATATCTAATATGTCTATGCCTATACTAAATAGTCTTAGCGGATTTTGCGCAATAGCTTCAATATTCAAAGTGCAAGTTTGACTTGTGAGACAGATATTTTCCCGATCGATTCTCTCACCTACATATAGCTCACCAGTTTTTAAATTTACCTCAAAATAATTCTTGTTTAATCCATTCACGATATGAAACTGACCAGACTGCAAATCGTTTACATTTAGGTTAAGATCCTTCGCCACATTTCCAACAACAGTTGCCTTATTCCCTTCCTCAGTCACAGAGTAGACGATCTGACCAGCGCATAAATCCAATGAACACAGAAGAAAGAGAACCCACACGAAAAAGGATCCAATAAAAATGACATCCATCTTCATACAGCTTTTCCTTTCCACCTAAAGCTCTTTTGCAATAACGCAGCACAACCACAACTATGTCCAAATCTGGGTCACTGCACGCTTGTGAATCTTATGAAAAAAAATAAGAACAAGATTGTCGCTTGAATGCAACCAAAGAGTCTGTCCAGTTTATACGTGTATCAAAAGGTGGAATCTTTAGAACATATCTCTTCTATTCACGGTCAACAGCGACCTCCTGTGTATACTAAAAGCAACACATAAGATAGACGTCAAATAAAACATTCACACCGAGAGCATCTAACATAATCAATAAAAATAAGACTTTTTTTTCCTTGGGTCCTCATGTTCCTTTAATACGGAAGAGTATTAGGGCAATAAAGCAATAAAAAAATATATAAAACCGTTTTGAGATTAAAGTCATTATAATACGAAATTAAACCCGCAGTTTTTCGGGGAAAAAAGTCGAAATTAAATGTTGAGAATAAACTCAATAAATTTCGAGAATAAAGTCGTTGTGTTTCGAGAAAAAAAAACTCGAAATAAAATGTCGACAATAAACTCACTATACTTTGAGAATAAAGTCGTTGTGTTTCGAGAAAAAAACTCGTTAAATTTAGAGAAAAAAGTCGAAATAAAATATCGAGAATAAACGTTTATCCTATATCAGGGTCATGTTCATTGCGTAGTACTGAATGAGGACAAGGCAGAGTTGTATCACTTAGTCAAGCTATACTTTAGGCTTTCCTTCAGTAACAAAGAAATACTATCAGCGGCTGGGTCTCTTTAGAAGAATTTAACACGTTTTAAGACGACTTTATTCTCAAAGAGTTTTTTCTCGAAACACAACGACTTTATTCTCAAAGTATAGTGAGTTTATTGTCGACATTTTATTTCGAGTTTTTTTCTCGAAATTTAACGAATTTTTTCTCGAAACACAACGACTTTATTCTCGAAATTTATTGAGTTTATTCTCAACATTTAATTTCGACTTTTTCCCCCGAAAAACTGCGGGTTTAATTTCGCATTATAATGACTTTAATCTCAAAACGGTTTTATATATTTTTTATTGCTTGGCCCTAATACTCTTCCGTACTTTTAGAATGATAATGACCAAAATTATTTTAGTTAGTTTAGTTATACTGATGCGCTGTCCACAACCGCAGTGCTGAAACAGTTACTCTCTCAAACACAGAAATACAAATGTCTGCCATTAAAGACTCGCTAAAGGCCCTTAAAGTAGAAATAATAATAATAATATGTTAGTAAAACATTTGGGTGTGTGCACAGGTGTCTCCTTAAAAATTATTCTTCTAAAATAATTCCCTAAAGTTGCCGTTTACTTTTTAATTTAGTAAGTTTAAAAAATATATAATTTCTAGGAAAAAATACTGTCTTACCGTTCCTGTGGGAAGAGTTTGGGTGCGTGTAAAAGTGTCTTCTCCGTTAATGCTGATCAGCTCTGCCTCTCCTGGTGGAAACGTCGATGGGAAAACTACCACATCACTTTTTATTGTATCTGAGCTAAAACACACGTCATATTGTTGCGTGGATTTAGAGTAGGACCAGCTGCCGTCTTGATGTGTGTTGATCACAGGAGCTCCGTACCTGCTGAAACTGCTGTCTGTCCTGTAGCATTTAGCTGCTATCAAACCAATGAGGCTCAGTAAAAAGATGACTGACACTGAGACAATAGCGATGAGCAGATACAGATTCAGATCTGAAAAACTCTCCTCCTTAACCGGAACTTGTTTGAACGATGTCTTTATGTCATCTATACTCTCTATAACCACAACATCCATAGACATAGTTGCTGATAGTGATGGCTCTCCATTATCAGACACTGTAATGATAAGTGGGTGAGTTTTTAAATCATTGTCACTCATTCTTCTCCTGGTCCTTATTTCTCCAGTGCTGGTCCCGATTCGGAATAGATTCGTTCCTTTGAATTCAGTTAGGTGATAAGACAGAAGTGCGTTATATCCAGAATCAGCATCAACAGCTCTAATTTTGGCTACAAAGTAACCCGCTTCAGCAGAGTAGGGAATATTTTCAGTATTTACTGATCCAGGTTCAGAATATGGTGGTAAAATGACTGGACTGTTGTCATTCTCATCAAGAATAAAAACGTTTACAGTCACATTACTGCTTAGATGAGGAACACCAGAGTCTGTTGCCATAACTTGAAGCTGAAATCTTTTAATTTCTTCGTGATTAAATGATTGTAAACTGAATATTTCACCAGTTACAGAGTTTATATTTACAAGCGTTGTTATAGGAACATTGGAGCTGGAGGTATCTAAAAACGAATATGAAAGTTCTGAGTTTTCACCGGTGTCTGAATCATCTGCTGTAACTTTTGTCACCAAACCTCCATCTTGACTGTTCTCCCTTATATAAGCATTTATAACAGGTGTGGTGAAATGTGGGGCGTTGTCATTGACATCAGCAATATGTATAATAATAATACTGCTGTTAGAAAGTGGCGGCGTTCCTTCATCTGTAGCTGTAATTGTGATGTTATATTGAGACACACTCTCTCTGTCCAGAGGTCCATCCACCACTAATGAATAATGGTTGTTATATGATGACTCCAGTTTGAAAGGAAAAGAGCCTTGTACAGCACAATGCACAATGCCGTTTTTACCTCGATCTTTATCAGCAACCGTAATGAAAGCAACGTCGGTGCCCGGTTTTGCGTCCTCTTTCACACTTTCCAAAAGCGGAGTTGTAACCAACTCAGGTGCATTATCATTTTCATCCACAACTTCTATTAATACTTTACTGTGTGAGCTTCTTGGAGGAATGCCTTTATCCCTCACCTGAACGCGCAATTCGATGGCGGAGTGTTCCTCGTAATCAATTTGTCCTTGAACAACAATGTCTCCGGAATTGGAATTTATAGTAAACATGTTCGTTTCATCAGTATTTCCACGTCCAAGAAATGAATAATGAATTTCACTATTAATGCCCTCATCCAAATCACTGGCTGAAAGAGTAATTATTTTAAATCCAATTGGCGTATTTTCCATAAGTTTAAGTTTGTGTAGAGGTTTGCTGAAAACAGGTTTATTGTCGTTTACATCTACCACATCAACAACAATGCTCAGAGTTCCAGATTTTGGGGGTTTTCCTCCGTCAACAGCTGTAAGCAGTAAGTGAATAACGGGCTGTTTTTCTCTGTCTAAAGCTTTCTGTAGTATCAACTCAGCAAACATACTTGGTTGCCCGCTGTGAACATCTAAAGAAAAATATTCGTTTGCACTGAGTTTGTAGTCTTTCAGAGAATTACTGCCAACATCAAGATCTTTTGCATTCGGTAAGGGAAATCTCTCTCCGATATTTGTGTCTTCTGTAACGTTCACAATAAAAGCACTGTCCAGAAATAACGGAGCATTGTCGTTCACGTCTAAAATTCTAATCTCAAACCGATAAACACTGCGAGGATGTTGAGCAAGAGCCTCTAAATTTAAAACACATTTCTGATTAATGCCACACAACTCTTCGCGGTCAATTCTATCATTAACAAACAGCGCTCCCGATTTCAGATTTAAATCAAAATACTTCACGCTAGAGCCAGGCATTATCTGAAACATACGTAAATCTAGTTCCTGAGCACCAAGCTTCAGGTCTTTTGCTATATTCCCAATCACGGTTCCTTTATTTACCTCCTCTGAGATTGAATAGACGATTTGGCCTAGCGAAGACTCCCATAAACACAGAAACAGAACGACCCAGGCGCAATGGGATTCGATTAAATCCATGATTGTAAAAAACGTATCCTGAAATTAATTCAGTGTGAACGAGAAATAAAAATGTAAAATGACTTCTCAATACAATCCCACATCGCGGTTCGGAAGCTAGGCGTCATGCTTACATGCATCTCATCAAATATATTTCCCTTGTTCTTTGCAGTAAAGGAGGAGCAACCAATCTTCCTCAAAGTCATGGTCTGCAGTGCCACCACGTGTTGTATCAGTAAGGTAACAAACAATTCAGAATTCCATATAAATGGTATGAAGTATCACATTCTAAAAATACATGTATGTGTAATCATTAAGACGTGGAATAATTTTGTTGAAATTAAAATAAATACGTTCACATTTTCAAAAATATATAAAATGTATATGTCGCTGTCCGAGGTGCTGAACGCAATTTTATTCTTTAACGCAGTTAAGGAAGAAAATGTATTGTTTATAAAACGTTTAAAACCTAAATAATCCAAACGGCCACTTTGAAAGGGTCATTTTAGTCCTGAATAGTTTTCATAGTTTATTTTATCAACATCAAAAATTCAGATTCCACAAGCTACAAGACTCAAGTGCAGGACAAAAATAAAGTAAATATAAACTAAATAAACAAAATGTCCGCACATTGAAAACTACTCCATAAATTTGTATAAAAGCAAATTTATTTTCGAAACGTTGCTTTTACAAATAAATTTATGGTGCAGTTTTCAGTGTGCAGAAATGTTGTTTATTCTGTTATTTTTTTTCATCAACGGCAGCAAGAGTCAATTGCAACTATATAAAATAACAGGTTTGTCTTACCGTTCCCGTTGAAGGAAGAGTTTGAGTTCGTGTAAAAGTGTCTTCTCCGTTAATGCTGATCAGTTCTGCCTCAGCTGCCGGAAACGGTGAGGGGAAAACTACGACGTCACTCTTCATCGTGTCTGAACTAAAACACACGTCATACTGTTGCGTGGATTTAGAGTAGGACCAGCTGCCATCTGGATGTGTGTTGATCACTGGAGCGCCGTACCTGCTGAAACTGCTGTCTGTCCTGTACCATTTAGCTGCTATCAAACCAATGAGGCTCAGTAAAAAGATGACTGACACTGAGACAATAGCGATGAGCAGATACAGATTCAGATCTGAAAAACTCTCCTCCTTAACTGGAACTTGTCTAAACGATGTCTTTATGTCATCCATACTCTCCATAACCACAACATCCATAGACATAGTTGCTGATAGTGATGGCTCTCCATTATCAGACACTGTAATGATAAGTGGGTGTGATTTTAAGTCATTGTCACTCATTCTTCTCCTGGTCCTTATTTCTCCAGTGCTGGTCCCGATTCGAAATAGATTCGTTCCTTTGGGTTCAGTCAAGTGATACGACAGAAGTGCGTTATATCCAGAATCAGCATCAACAGCTCTGATCTTAGCTACAAAGTAACCCGCTTCAGCGGAATAGGGAATGTTCTCAGTATTTACTGATCCGGGTTCTGAATACGGCGGCAGTATAACTGGACTGTTGTCGTTTTCATCCGTTATAAAAACATTTACTGTCAAGTTGCTGCTTAGTGGTGGATTTCCAGAATCAACTGCATGAACCTCAAATTGAAATGATTTGAGTTCTTCGAAGTTAAAGGATTGTTTACTGTACAACTCTCCACCCGCAGGGTTTACGTCTGTCATTGAAATAAATGGAATGACAGTTTTGTCTCTGCTAATTAAACTGTACGTAATATGAGCATTTTCGTTGATATCTGAATCCTCAGCGGTCACTCTTGCTATAACAGCGCCTGCTGGGCTGTTTTCTTTTAAATACACGTTCATCACAGGTTCTGGAAAGCGTGGCGCGTTGTCATTCACATCAGATATGTGAACTGTTATAACACTTGTACTCGAAAGTGATGGTGTCCCCTCATCTGTAGCTCTTATTGTGATATTATAATTCGCAATTTCCTCTCTGTCCAGTGGTCCGTTGACAACTAAAGAGTAATAGTTTTTATACGATGACTCGATCTTAAACGGTACCTGACCTAAAATATTGCAGTGCACTATTCCGTTTTTACCTCCGTCTTTATCAGAGATTGTAATTAAAGCCACAGCTGTTCCGACCTTTGAATCTTCTTTAATAGTACTTGCCAACAAAGTCACCATGAGCTCGGGCGGATTGTCATTCACATCAATTACTTCAATTAACACCTTACACTGCGAACTTTTTGATGGTTGGCCTTTATCTTTGGCTTCCACCCTTAATTCAATAGCAGCATTTTCTTCATAATCAATTTTACCTCTGATTTTTATTAGTCCGCTTTCGGAATTTATTGAAAACAGATCTGACACTTTGGCATTCCCTTGCTTAACAATGGAATATGTAATATCGCCATTTATTCCCTCGTCTAAATCAGTGGCGGTGAGGGAGATGATTTGTGTTCCTAAAACAATGTTTTCATTTACCTTCACTTTATAAAGAGATTTGCTGAACACAGGAGAATTATCGTTAACATCCAACACATTTACTATTACCTCTAATGTTCCAGACATCGGCGGTTTCCCTCCATCAACAGCAGTCAATATTAAACGAATGACAGACTGCTTCTCTCTGTCTAAAGGCTTTAACAGTACCAGTTCAACAGTAACACTTTGCTCTACGTTCTGCACATCTAGAGAAAAGTGTTCGTTGTGACTAAGCTTATAGCTTTTAACTGCGTTATTGCCCGAATCCGGATCTTCAGCTAAAGGAAGAGAAAATTTCTCTCCAAGAGAGGAGACTTCTGTTATGTTTAGTACATGACTGTTCATCGGAAAAGATGGAGCGTTATCATTGATGTCAATTATATTGATTTCTATTCTATACAGATTTAACGGATTATGAGCCATTGCTTCTACAAGCATTGTGCATTTCTGATCACTAGAGCACAGAGATTCTCGATCGATACGGTTATTCACAAACAGAGTCCCAGTCTTTAAATTCACCCCAAAATACCTTTTGTTGGTTCCGTACACAATCTGAAAAAGACGAGGTTCCAGTTCATGCATATTGATGCCAAGATCTTTTGCGATATTTCCGACAACGGTTCCTGTATTGACTTCCTCTGAGACAGAATAGACAATCTGACCGGAAGATACGGTCCATGAACAATAAAACAGCAAAATCGTAGTCCATGTGGCTCCAACATATTTATTCATCATTGCTCAGAACCAAGACTTAAAACATTCAATGTAAACAAACAAACAATCTTCCGAAATAAATTAACCAGTGAATCAAATATTCGATGTGTCGTATCCGAAAACAACGCTGTTCAACATGGTTAGGGTATGATGCTTCGGAAGGAGGAGTTATTCAAATAAACTGGCTATAACGGTCCTGCTAAAAATCACGGTTAACAGCGCCTCCACGTGGCTACTAAATACCAGTGTTCTGCCAGCGCTATAATTCATCCAAATAAAGGACATAAAACGCCCTGTATGCATTTCAGCAACAAAGAACCGTAGTTTAGCAAATAAAGTAAATACAATAGCGTAAATATTTTCTTAATATCAGAGAAAAACTTTCTAGCAATCACTCATATCTGACAAGTGTCAGCAATGAATATTAATCACAATCTATTAAACACATTTTCAGCAAATCTGGAAAGACCACACCGTCTATTCAGTCAGATCAATAAGTAATTGATTAAATCATTGAAACAAACTGTGATAATAAAATTACCCAAAACAAGTGCAACTTTAAACAATGACCACTCTTGTCGCTGTCCAATGGGTGGTTCTGAAATTCAATGTTATACGCTGAGAAGTAACAGCAAATGCAGGAAAAACAGTTAAACCTAACACCCAGAAAAAATCAGTTATGAGATAAATACAAATTTGCAAACAGATTAAGTCTATATTTTTATAATTAATAAAAGCCGACGCAAATTATCAAGGGCTTACCTTGTCTGAGGTAGGAAGAGTTTGGGTGCGTGTGAAAGTATCTCCACTATTAATGCTGATCAGTTCTGCATCTGCTGGCGGGAATGGCGAGGGAAAAACTACTACGTCACTCTTCATCGTGTCTGAGCTAAAACACACGTCATACTGTTGCGTGGATTTAGAGTAGGACCAGCTGCCATCTGGATGTGTGTTGATCACAGGAGCTCCGTACCTGCTGAAACTGCTGTCTGTCCTGTAGCATTTAGCTGCTATCAAACCAATGAGGCTCAGTAAAAAGATGACTGACACTGAGACAATAGCGATGAGCAGATACAGATTCAGATCTGAAAAACTCTCCTCCTTAACCGGAACTTGTCTGAACGATGTCTTTATGTCATCCATACTCTCCATAACCACAACATCCATAGACATAGTTGCTGATAGTGATGGCTCTCCATTATCAGACACTGTAATGATAAGTGGGTGAGTTTTTAAGTCATTGTCACTCATTCTTCTCCTGGTCCTTATTTCTCCAGTGCTGCTCCCGATTCGGAATAAATTCGTTCCTTTGGGTTCAGATAAGTGATACGACAGAAGTGCGTTATATCCAGAGTCAAAATCAACAGCTCTGATCTTGGCTACAAAGTAACCCGCTTCAGCAGAGTAGGGGATATTCTCAGTATTAACTGATCCAGGTTCAGAATAAGGAGGTAAAATAACAGGACTGTTGTCATTCTCATCAAGAATAAAAACGTTTACAGTTGCATTGCTGCAAAGAGGAGAAACACCAGAGTCCGTCGCTTGAACATGAAACTGCAGGGTTTTTACCTGCTCATATGTAAAAGTCTGCATGCTGTATATCTCCCCAGTCACAGAGTTTATGCTTATGGCTGTCGATAAGGGCATACTGGAACCGTCAAGTAACGAATAAGTCACTTCAGCGTTTTTACCAAAGTCATTATCTTGCGCAAAAACAGTCGCTACCTTAGCACCTGGTGGGCTGTTCTCCTTTACATAAACATTAATTATGGAATTTTGGAATAAAGGAGCGTTGTCGTTCACATCAGAAATATGAATCACTATGACGGCGGTGTTTGATAGAGGCGGGGTGCCTTCATCTGTAGCTGTAACTGAAATATTGTACTGTTGCGTTTCTTCCCTGTCAAGTGTTTTGCTTAAAACAAGCGAGTAGTATTTCCCCTGTGTGGACTCGAGCACAAAAGGGGACTTCTTAGGGATGGAACAATGTACTTTTCCATTTTTACCCGCATCCTTGTCTTGAACCGTGATAAACGCTATTACAGTGCCTTGTTTCGCATCTTCACTTACATTGTCCAACAGCGATGAAAGTGTAATGTCTGGTGCATTGTCGTTGACGTCCAATATCTCCACGAGAACCTTGCAATATGATGCTAGCGGACTGTGGCCCTTATCCCAAGCCACCACGCGGATCTCAAACGCAGTAACTTCCTCATAATCCAAAATGCCAGTGACTGATATTTCGCCGGTGGCATTGTTAATGGCGAACTTGTCTGCGATTCCTTTGTGGCCTTGTTTAAAACTGTACACAATTTCACCGTTAAGACCCTCATCGGAGTCTGTGGCATTCAGCTTAATCACAGTTGTACCAATTGGCACGTTTTCAAAGACCTGTGCTTTGTACACAGTCTTGGAAAATACAGGTGCGTTATCATTTGCATCTAAAACAGTAACAATAACATTTGTTGTGCCGGACCGTGAAGGTTTTCCTCCATCAACAGCAGTTAGAATCAGCTGGATTGTAGACTGTCTCTCTCTGTCCAGAGGTTTTTGCAGAACCAACTCAGGCGAAGGACCATCTGCCTCCATATTCACCTCCACGATGAAATATGGATTGTTTGACACTTTGTATGTCGTAACCGAGTTGCTTCCAACATCTGAATCTTCTGCGCTCAGCAGGGGGAATTTTGTTCCAGGCAAAGATTGCTCAGATATACGAATAAACTGTGATTTTTCTGGGAAAAGAGGCGAGTTGTCATTGATGTCCAATAGTTTCACTTCTATGCTGTAAACATGCAAAGGATTATTAACAATAGCCTCTAAGCTTATTGTGCAAGTGTTGACATTAGGGCACAGCCGTTCCCTATCCATTGTCTCTTGTACATAGAGAATACCAGTTTTTAAATTCACCGCAAAATGATTTTTAGACGTTCCTGAAACGATCCTAAATCCCCGTGATTCTAGATCATCCACTTTAAGATTTAAATCCTTGGCTAGATTTCCGACAAATGTTCCTGGATTTACCTCCTCGGACACGGTATACGCAATCTGTCTCGACAACACAGTCTCAGCAAGATAAAATAGCAAAAATGTAGAGATAATCCATACATACGATTCCTTCCTGAACGATGCCATTATTCAAAGCTCACGATTAGTTGGTTCTTTGCGCACAGTTATTTGTACGAGGTTTGGTGAACGTGAAAAATGATCGGTTTTCATTCCTCTACTCCAACAGACGATATTAAGCACAATGCACGGCCCTTCTATGCGAGTATATGTGAAAAGGTGGAGCGAAGAAAAAAAACTATTTAATTCGCAAGTAGATAGTGCCACCATGTGGTGATACAAAGTATATAAATTAAGATTACCATAATGAAACCGTCGTCTGGATTTTTGTTAGTTTGTCTTGACCACATTATATTTAAATGTGCTTAAATGCACAGATCATCATTAGCTTGAATAAATGAAATAATGAAATAAACACCAGATTTGACATATACAGTATATACTGTATATAGCCTACATTGTACTTGTTTTTTGACATAAGCGATAAAAAATGCTGACAAATATGTGTGGGCACATGCAAAACACAGGCCTATTGAGGTACGCAAAAAAATAAAAATAATAATTAAACAGACGCACTGCGTGCACTGGACTGGTCATAAGGGTTGGATGCTGGTAGACTTCAGCCCTTCCGGCTACCCTGAGAGGACAAGCAGATTTGGAAACTGGTCCTGGATGGATATCATTTGGCTGTCAAAACTTGGTGTTTAACTTATTAGGTGCGCAGTCTGATGAACAATTCTTTTGTGTCTGAAAAAATAGCCTAAATGAAAAAGAAAGTCACACAGGTTTTGAACAACATGGTGGTTAACAAATGAGGATAGTATTTTTATACTAACTGATTAAATGAAACTTTAGAATGGTTTCTTAATTGCTGTGTGTGTAATCTTGTGTGTATTATCATTTGGTGGTTGTGTCTACCACTATAAAAACATAGTAGTGCACACAACATTTTAAAATATTTATAATAGTTTTGAGTGTTTGCCTTTGCAAGAGATGCATGATATTTTGCTACATGTGACTGTTTTGTGGTTGTGCGTGCAGTGTTGAGAGAAATAGAGACATAGTTTCAGAGGTTGTGTGTCAAGAGAAAAAAAAACTGTTAAAGTGGTATGATACACGTTCTTAATAAACTTCTCTTATTCTTTTGCTTAATATTTGCATGATCTTGTACTTCACACATTGATATGGTTTCATTTTATGGTTTAGTTTTGTGACACTGGTTTGAAAAACCATGAAGATGTTTGACAACTGCGTGATGTCTGTAACGTTAAATGTGTGAGATGAGGAGAATGTAAAACATATATGGGCAGTATTAATCCTTCATGTTTATCTCCTTAAGATAGTTGTGGCTTTATTTTTGTTTTGTTTTGTTTTTTTGTATATTTGCTGATGAAGATAAATTAAATATTAATAAAAAAATTGATCATTTTTTAATAATATTATGATCCCATTGCAGAACACACAAGACATAGAAACACAGGCAACATGCTACTATTTTTTGGTCATCAGTTAAAAAAAACATCTGATTAAACAAAAGGAGAGGGAGAATCCCTTATCACATTGACCATGAGGATTACTTCTGACAATAATATGTTTCTCTATTGAAATATTAGTTGTACTGCACTACTAAATTGAATGGTTATTTTTGTATACACACATGTATGCACACATTATTCAGTATGATTAGAGTCCTTTCCGTTTTTTGTTCAAAAGTCGCAGGATCAGACTCTGGGTGGTCGGTAGGCGTGCCTTCTTAGACTATAGTATATAAACAACCACAAGAGAAGAACTTTACTTATTTGCAGTATTGTCTCTAAAAGATTAGACATGATTCAGGGTGCTTTGCACAACATGAGAATTTGTGAACCACATGAGCACAACTGAGAAGATGAACATGAGATGCATATCTATGCCAATGACACTATGAACATGAATGATGTCCGTACAGGAAAAGAAGATTCAGACACCAAGAGAAACCAAACAGGTAATGAGATTCATTTATTGATTTTAATACACAAACACACCACGCACATTTTCAGGTGAGCCAGTAAAACCTAAGACATTTCTTTCCTCCCAGTTCTAGGAGTTGAATGTATGAAGATCAGAAGCTACAAAGCAACTGTGTGTTTGGGTCTACTGTGTGTTGTTTCGCTGGTGCTGTGTGTCAAGACCAATCACCAATGTCAATTCAGAAACAATGAATTAACAGATGACAATACCAACCTCATCAAAGAGAGAGACCAGTTTCGAGCCAATAATACCATACTCACTGAAGAAAGAGGCCAGTTACAGATCAGTAATGCCAAACTCACTGAAGAGAGAGACGAGTTAAAGACCAATTATACGACACTCACAGAAGAGAGAGACCAATTATGGACCGATATTGCCAGTTAACAAGCTTACTTCAACCCTACTCAAATGCAACCCAAATCAAAAATTGCAACCTCACGTTTACCAATCAATAGTCACTGAAACAGAAATAAAGAACAAATGAGAATATCAACCTCACAAAAGAAAGAGACCAGCCACAAAGCAAATATACTAAACTCATCAAAGAGAGAGACAAACCAATAATTCCAGACTCACTGAGAAGAGAGACCAGTTACAAACCAGTAATACCAGACTCACAGAAGAAAGAGACAAGCTATAGTTCCATTCTCATTGAAGAGTTAACAACCTTACTTCAACCCTACTCAAATGCAACCCAAATCAAAAATCGCTACCTCACGTTACCAATCAGTAGTCCCTTTCTTACAGAGCGCATTTATTTTACAAAATCTGCACACTGCACATCCTACAGTGATGGTTCCTGTGATTTCTATGTAAGTTTTATTCCCAATTTGTGTCTATTTCTGATACCACATATTGAAATATTACTAAAACGGTATTACCTTAAATGTATTCTTTTTTTATTAGAAAATGTTTATATTTTGATGTTTGCATCTTATTTATCAGAAGTAGACAAATTTGTAGACGTGTTGCTTGTCATGTATGTGCTCTTATCTTAAGTGTTTTTGACTTTAAAATGAAAAGGTATATTTCAAAAAAATGTCATTCGTTAACGGGTAATTAAGTTTCATGTTGACAACATTAATGGTAAAGCCATATGTCTGATAAAAGACAAATTGATCAAATGATAAAGTGACTTGTTGCCTCAAAAGAGCGGTGACCTTCATCTACTGTACATAATTTAGTGCTAACATTTCACAGTAAATGTACAATTTAAAATATTGACAAGAATTTAAGAATTTGAATTATACTTTCTACCTAAATGTCATTCAGTTTTATCACATCTATTCCACTATTTGACTTGATGTTAAAAGTCTTGTATGACAGATGAAGTGAAAAAAGCACGAGAAACAATTTCATTTTTATTGTCTAATAAATAGATTGTACTAATAAACCTCTTTCATCTGGTATTTGTGGCTTTTGCATGATCTGTTGATCATACATTGAGATTGGTTTTATGTTGTGGTTTTAAAAGTGGTGTGAAAATACGATCAAAATATGTTTGACAGGTAATAATTAAATGTAATGTTATTTATAATTTCATATTAAATAAATAGCATATGAAAATGAGTGTCTAGCAATGAAGATAAATGTCTAATACAATTTGAACATTATTAAGAGTTCTTTTTTTCTAAATTTTTGCTGTCACATGCTCTGCATATCTATCAACTACCAACTTAAAATGTTACATTTGCATGCTTTTGGACTTTGAAATGATTTCATTTTTGTGGTTTCACTGAACAAACTTAACCCTTTATATGACAAACATATCTGTAATGCCATTTATACAGTAGTGAGTAACTTTTACATTGTAATCATGCTTGTCTTATAAAGATACTTAAGTTACTAAAAATTAGTAAAGTGTATTCGACCTGAAATCCCAGTTCATGATATAGCAATTTATTCACCTCAACTGAACATGATGTTGAAGCAAAAATAAATGGTCGCCTTGGAGTAATAAGGTTCTATCTGCATTCTGAGCCGTTTTGAGAGAACAAACTTCAACGTTTTTGCATTCCATTTGAATTGATAGATAAAGATTGATAGATCGTTTTAACATTAAAATACATTTAAGAAAATTATTTTGAGAAAATTATACAAAAGTTGTCACCCTGATAGTCAGTAATTCCAATTAACAAAAAGCTAAATAAATATATTAAATAATTCAGAAAATCATGTAGAATGTACAAAGGTTTAGATACAAAGATAAAATGTTTCACTTGGTACACAAAGTAGAGATGCTATTGATGGTGATGATAGATACATTTGCATATTGTTGTTGTCCTACTGAACCTTGAATGTCCACTTTTTAACTTTTTGTATTGTTGGATATTTGCAAAACCCAGTGACATACAAAAAGAGTGACTAATTATAATGATTTATGGCAAAAAATCACAAAATATGGAGGTGTCAGAAAGACAGCAGCATACAACACCTTTAGTTTTGACCTCAAGAAAGAGGGCAGTTAAAAAATTCACATTTCACGTTAATATTCAGGTTAATTGGGATTCATTTTGACATTGAGATGCATGTCAAAAAGTCATCCTCTGAACCCAAATTTTATTCAAAAGTAAACATTTTGTGTAGTTTCATTAATGGAGAAGAAAAAATAAAGAACTTAAAACTATGTTTCATGTTTGTAACTACAGACCATCTCAAGTGTGCCTGTGGTTTCTGTGAGATGCTTTGAGATATTGTTCTGCATGCTGTTGTGTGTCACCAACTTGTCAAGCAAAACACTATTAAACTTTTTCATTTAAGTTTGTTTTACTTAACTTTGATTTCATTCATATTTCATTTATATATATTTATTAGAAATTTTAAATGTTTTCTTGTTTCCACATAAAAATACACATTTACATGCATAAATATAAATTTGTAAGGGTTACAGTAAACAGGCCCTACTAGTGGCAGATACATACAGTATATAAACAGAAGTGCCATCAGAATTTGCCTGGAAATCTTAGCTACAGTCCATACTGCATGTGCACAGAGATTTTGTGTAATGTGTTAATTATACAAGGGGTCTCATCAGGTCTGTTGTAATTATTTATACAAACATATGTCATTTATTTTATATAATTAATGATTTGACAGATTTTTGGTTTAAACATTTTTTGGGGTTTGTCCCCCCAGCCCTGGTGCATTGACTTAAAACTGTTGTACTTCAATTTTACTTGCCGTTAATGCATGTTTATGTTAGTCCTTAAATTTATACATAACAGTTCAAATCATTTGGACTTTGCGAGGAACCTAAAGCATATTAAATGTGACCCAGTCTGTGAAAACCAGCCTTAAGTCTCAAAATCTAATATTGAGATAACAGGCATGAAACTTTGATTTCCACCATTAATTTCACTATGATTTAAATCTTTGACATTGCCTTACTTAGTCAATATTGAAGACATCAAGATTACATTTTGAGAGAATGTTCTTATATGTAGGATGGTTTTATACAGAAAACGATGAACCACAAAAAGTGACTTGCTGGGTTTTCACAGACTGGGTCACATGTGTGACATGCTGAAAAAGCATCAGCCTGAAATCTGCATATGTGTGCGTGTGTTTCAGAGGGTAAAAAAGTGTGCTTGTGAAGAGATGTTGTCATAGTAACTGTTTCTACAGAGACCGTGCTGCCTAGGTCAGCAGCAATGAAATGTGTGGTTTGTTTTGACATTATGTGATCATATATCCCGGCTTTGCCTCAGAAACTCACTCCCCACCCGACAAACTGAAAATCATGAAATATACTGTAAAGGCTTTTATTCACATTGCTGTAAGCAAATGAGGGGACACAAAGGCATTGGTTATTTGTTTGCATAAGGATGTTTTGCAAATAAGGCAACAAAAACGTAAACACAATGAGAAACCCAAGATATGTCAGGAAGATAAAAATGTCCATTTGTGGGGAAAGAGTTTAAGACTCATTCTGTAAGTTCATCAGGTAGGGACCAAAGTAATTTTAACCTTAAGGTCCCTCCAGGCAATAATTACAGGCACACTTTATTTCTCACCCTTAACCAAACAGCTAAAGGCACACAGCACTTTACTTGTTTGATATATGGGGCGTTTTCCCGAACAAGGATTACCTTAAACCAGGTCTAGGCCTTAGTTAAATTAGGATATTTAAGTTGTTAAAAAAACATACTTTACAAAAAAACAATACTGGTGTGCATCTTGAGACAAAATAATCGCACTGATATATTTTAAGATATGCCAGTGTAAGTTGTTTTCGTTTAAGATGCCTCGAACATTTCAGTTAGTCTGGTACTATTAAGCCCTGTCCGGGAAGCCGCCCCCTTAGTGTTAAAATTCTGTGTTTAAATAAAATTCCCAAGTGATCAATATTTCTACAAAGTTTTCTCACATGAGTTGAGTTTAAAACATTTTGAAATCACATTTCCATCTTTCTAATAATTGATATAATGAATTTTTGAATATTTTTTACCAGTAATAATAAATCCATACAACATTTAATTCATATAAGAAGTAGCATTAAAGAAGCTCTTTTCATTTTAGAGTACAAAACAATTAAAAACCTCAAAAACTCCAGTAAACAAACTCAAAACTGATACTGAATAGCAAGTTAACAGTATGCTTTTAAACTCTTGTACAAAAAAGAACTAAATGTTTAATAACTATTATTATCGTTGATCATTTCTGTTTGTGCCAAGATGAGTAATGGATTTGCACTAAATGGTTAGTGTCCTGTTTTTCTGTAAAATGTAATTATTATTTTAACATCTGTCTAGAATTTAAAATACTGTAGTTGAATTTTCAAAATCGATCAATTTAGTAAATAGCATTTTTTTAATGTACTTTATATACTGTATATGCACCACATAGCTTTCAAACCAAGTGCTTTGAGGTATAGGCAATGTCTGACTTCTTAGATTGTGCTCATCAGTCACAGCTTTCTCCTCAGCATGTTTCAACCATGTAAAAATAAGATACAATAAATTCCAGAACATTGAAAAACAGTCTTTTTGTTTGGCATATTCTGTGCACTTCATGTCACAAAAAAAACATCTAAAAGTCCAAAATGAATGAATGAGATTCTTTCCGTTGAATATCGGTTCAGTTATCAGGAAGTATTACTTTGTCCTCTGTGCAGGACTATTTAGAGGTCTTAAAGATAGGTCGAAGGTCCTTTTTTGGCCTAGCCATGCAATGTCATGCTCAATGTGGTAACTTATTGTTGACACTGTCTGGATTTGAAGTAAGGGGTAAAACAGATGATCAAGCTCCCCTCATGGATAATGATCCAGGCAAAAGATCCAGCTGTAGTCCAGCAGTCAGATCAGGGTAAATCACTACTCGATTCCTGTCAACAAATAGAAAACATGATTGATTAACAATCGAAAGAAAGGAAACAGAATTTGCACATAAGTTGTAGAAAAAGGTTTTTTATTGTTATTAAGAAGATAATCAAGAATAAAATGTCACTAGTGCTAGAAAAAAGCCAATAAGAACATTTTATGCATGTAAATTACTTTGCACATCTGGTTTTGGTAATGTATCTGTGAAGGGTTGGGTTTTAGAGACAAGACATGTGGTTGGTAGGGGTAGTTTTACTTAGTTTTCAAACCTAGCAAAAGTTAGAATCAACTCATGCCAAGATCAGCAGAATACTTCCAGCTTCAAACCGGAATTTAACTTTTGGGTTATGTTTCTTTTATTTTGAGTACTTCAGAAAACTAGGAGCATTCAATGAGTAAAACAACAAGCAAACCCCTTTTCATCTTAAATGTAATCGCTCCGGTTTCACAGACAATTAAGGCTTAAGACTAGTCCCGGACTACAATGAATTTTGAGCTGTCTCAACTGAAAATAACTTACCCTGACATTTCTTAAAATATATCAGTGCCATTGTTTTGTCTCAAGATTCACGACTTCAGAAGCGACTTACATAGCCTAAATTAAATGAGGCATAGTCCTGGCTTAGGCTATGCCTTGTCTATGAAACCGGGCCATTATCTATTTATCCTTATGTACCAAAAACTATATCACTTTTTAATTCTGTGGAACATAAAAGAAGATATTTTGAGAAATGTTTCAGTGGTTTTGTGCAATGGGGTTCAACGTCAACATTATTCAAAATATCTTCTTTTGTGTTTTTCAGGGAAAAAAAGAATCATTTAAATTTTGAATGACATAAGGGAAAGTTAATGATTTTTGGTGAACTGTCCCTTTAATTCTTTCTTCTGTCACTTGCTGTCACACTTACATTCAATTAGGCACACTGAAGCATTCTCACGTCTGATTTGTCTGATGTGAGATAACTGTATATATTATGGAAATCAGTGATATAACGTACCTATCTGTATTTATACAGCTGGTTGTGTGTTTATAATTTGCACACAATTCAATACAAATGATGGCAAACTTTTTCCATTTAGCTTTTTCTGTTTCTGTTTTTTAGTGGCAGACTTGGTGATTTTAGTGGATGTGCAAAGGCAATTGCCCTCAAGTTCACACAGGTATCATAAGTGTGATATTTAGTAAAAATGTTTATGGTTAAGTGTAAGACCAGCAGCATATGCATTCTGTGTAAATACAGTTCTAAATACACTAGCAACCCAAATATGTGTTACAATACCTGTAATGTGGATCTTGACGCGCTGGTCTCTGTAAGAGCAGCACTTCCTGGGATACTTGACACAATAAACCCTGCGCCATTAGGGAGGGGCTGTCGTACCACCACCTTCCCTTTTCTAGTCTCTGCCAGAAATAGACTGTACCAATAGGCATCACTCGAGATAAGAGTAGAGTCAGCAATGGTTGAGTTCCTCTGGCTAATGATGCTGTTCCTACCCTGGGTAGCTGCTTTCGAAGGTTTGGGTTCTTGACATTTTAGCACACAGATGACCAGAATAGTGATGAGCAGCAGAAACAACACTGAGCCCAAACCGATCAACAAATACAGGTTTAAATCTGTGAACAGATCGTATTCTATAGGCACCTCTGTGGTTTCTGTGAACTGTGTCACCATCTGTTCCACCGTGGACACCTTGATGGTCACTGTGGCTGAGCGAGGAGGTTCTCCGTTGTCTCTGGCAATGATGACCAGCCGTTGATGTTTGGGGTCCCTGTAGCTGAACATGCGTGTGGTTCGAACCTCACCGTTGTACTGATCCAAGCTGAACAGCGTTGTGTCCGTGATTTGCAGAAACTGATATGTTATACGGGAGTTCTGCATTGAATCGGCGTCCAGTGCGATCACCTTGGTGACAAGAGATCCTTTATCAGCTGATCTTGGGATTATTTCCTCAATGACAGAGCCCTGTGGGCGCCACGGGGAAACTATAAGTGGGGTGTTGTCGTTTTGGTCCAGAACGATGATGTGTACAGTGACATTACTGCTAAGCGAAGGGACTCCAGAGTCTCTTGCTTCGATGTGAAACAGAAACTCCTTTTCTCTTTCGTAGTCAAACGTGCGTAGAGCGTAGAGGTTTCCGTTCTCGGGGTTGATAGAAAACAGCATGGATATCGACGTGTTGGCGATCTCTTTTTCAATGATGACGTAAACAAGATACTGATTTTCATGTAGATCTGGGTCATGAGCTGTGAGAGAAGCTAACAAAGCCCCAGGTTCATTGTTTTCCAATAAATGAATAGTATAGTGGGTTTGGGAAAACACAGGAGCATTATCGTTGACATCTTGAATTTCAACACTGATCATTTCATTATCGTTCAGGGGTGGAGTTCCTCTGTCCGTCACATGGAGTACGATGTCGTATTTAGGGATTTTCTCACGGTCTAGTGACTCTGTGACAGTTAGAGCAAAAAAGTCCTCGGATGACTTGTTCAGCCCAAAAGGTAACATCTCAGCATTCTGAATTGAGATAAGAAGTTTGCCATTATCTCCAGAATCCCTGTCACTGACACTGATGACAGCTATTACAGTTCCTATAGGGTCGCTTTCTTTGATTGAACCTTGAAATGAATTAATTGTAATTTCAGGATAGTTGTCATTTAGATCAGTGATGAATACTAATATTTTACATTGACCAGACAGGGGATTTACTGCCTTGTCTTTGGCTTCCACATACATCTCAAAGCTTTTAACCTCTTCGAAATCAATCACGTCTTTTACTCTTATTTCTCCGCTTTTGGGATCTAGAGAGAACTTTTCCTGCGTTTTCTCAGGCGTATACAAAGTAAAGGAGTAAGCAATTTCTGCGTTCGTACCCTCGTCCAAATCTGTTGCGTTCAGCTGCAATATAAGTGTCCCAGCAGGTGCATTTTCGATCAGATCAACCGAGTAAACTTGCAGATCGAACTGTGGCGCGTTATCGTTGGTGTCCAACACTTTAATAATAATACTGGCTGTACCGGACCGAGCAGGTATGCCACCATCCACAGCGGTGAGGGTCAACGTATGCACAGCTTGCTTTTCTCTATCTAAATTTGCTTTGAGTACCAGGTCCACGTATTTAGTTCCATCACTCCCAGACTGAATCTCAATAGTAAACTCATCGCTCTCACTCAGATAATAGGTTTCGATAGAGTTTTCTCCCACATCAGCATCCACTGCATTCGTTAAAGATAACCTCTCCCCGGGCGTCGCTGATTCCGAAATATCAAGCGGTATCCTCTCCCTCCTGAACTGAGGCGCATTGTCATTTATGTCCATAATTTCCAATTCGATATTAAAGATGCGTATTGGACTCTCGATAATCACATCCATCTTTAGAAAACAAAATGATGATGTCTTGGCGGGGCATAAATACTCCCTGTCAATTTTCTCGGCTATAAACAGTTCTCCGGTGTCTTTATTTATCTCTAGGTATTTCTTGCTATGAATATGATCCAGCTTTACCTTTCGCTCCGCGAGGCTGTTCGCGTCGAGGCCCAGATCGGAGGCGATGTTTGCGACCACGGAGCCCACTGGAATTTCTTCGGGGATGGAGTATCGTGTTACAGCTAAGGCGACGGTCCACATCGCTGGGAGGACGAGAAGAGAGAGGTGCCATCTCCTCGAAAGCACGCTTGAATGCGTCTCCATTGCAGAGCGCAAAATGCAGCAGATGTCAAAGCGATAGCTCACGCTCTGACAAAAGATGTAAAAAATATAGGTCGAAAGAGCACATTGACTGACATTTCATAAACCATTAAGCGAGCTTAGCGAGTATTTTTTTTAAAGATCAAAAGCATCACAATAGCGCCGTGCCGTGGATTTCATCAATAAACACCCACAGATATCACAAACATCGTCTCAGCTGGGCTTCATCAGCGCTCCTCTGGTGCTGTCCAACAGCATGGCTGGTGAGTCTGCATTTCCTCTCTCGTCTGCTTTTAAAAGTAACTTGTAGCAGTGCAGCGACATCATGTGAACAGAAAAGTTTACCAAAAAATATATATATTTTATAAAAATATATATTATATTAGAATAATGGTTTATTAAAGGAATATTCTTTTTGCATTGCATTTTTTACTTTGCAATGCATTGTGACAAATTGAAACTCCTTGTTTACTGAAGGTCCTTACTAAACCAAGCATCTACAGTCAAGTGTCTGTACAAGTCGAAATTAACGAATAGTTTCAATAAAACATTTATGGCATTATTTTTAGGGGCTTGGACAAATTGTAATTGTCGGACATCTTTCAACATGAAGCGAATTCAGCACCACGGACAGAGACGCCATGCATTAATGCATTAACTTAATGCATTTAAAAAAAGAGGAAGAGCCAAGAACCCTGTTAAATAAATTTCCAATGATCTACTTTGATAAATATTTTTGTCTATGATGAAACAAAATGGATATGGAAATGGAAAATGTTAACTTTGGCCTTTATGAGCAATTACAATTAAAGCAACCACCAGTTTAATGCGTTCAGAATTTTTCATAAGATTGAAAATGTTTGACACAATAAAAATAAAAAAGAATAATAATTACTAGAGTACTTTTCAGTTGTATTTTTGTAATGACATTTATAAAGGCAAATCATACTGAACAATTTAACAACAGCATACACTTCTTAAACACACAATGTGTAATTTAAATACAAGAAAGAGTTGACAGGTGAAAAATTAAGGTGGGAAATTCATATGAAAAAATCATTGGTCATTACTGCATCCTCTTGGCAGTTATTGTTTGGCATTAACTTTTTCTTCTTTCCAAAAGTTGAGAATGAATTGTAGACTTCGAGGTCACCGTTGTTAGCCACCTTGAGGGTACAGTGTGTTGATGGTGTTCCAGGAATGTAAACATTAAGCTGATAATCCAATGGTGATTGCAGTGAATCCTTGTAGCATGGAGTCCATGAGCGATTGGGAATACCTACAATCTCGGGTGAGGTCTTAAAATCTGTTTTAAAAGACAACAAGAAAACAAACTATAAAGGGACAGTGCAGTTATAGTTACACGTGCAGCATCTATTACAACTCGCATCTCACATCTATTAACTGCATTAGTGGCCTCTCTGAAACATTTAAAACGTGTGAGGATTGATTTAACATATTATGTACTGTAGTTTTAGCAATGTTTTACCATGCATGTGATTCCCCCAAGTCCAGTAGTGAGAAACAGATTGATATGCATAGTTATCTGGATCCTGCATCATTCTGCGATGCAGTGTTCTTCCTGTGTTTATTGCAGTATGGCTAGATAGACAAAAACATGGACATCAACTGTTTTGTGTACGAGAGAGAGAGAAAATGACAGAGAAGTAGACATTTAATAACTTTTACTTCATACAGTAGTTACCTTTTATGTGTATAATTCAGCTGGTTTTTGTTCAGAGTGCGATCTTTTTTTCCCCATTTGAGCTGTAAAAAAGCTAAATGTTAATATATCAACTTCATTTGCAAGTGAGAGGTACATACTGTAAATTTACTACAAAAATAATTGTTCATGGGTAACCCTAACCAAAACAGTGTGGCACTTTACTAATCTAGTATTCACATCAACCTTGCACTTGCGTACCTGAGATCAGAGCAGTGAGAAAATATAGAGTAAAACGCATATTCATTATTTTATCATTTTAAAAACTCTACATTTAAGATTTATTTACAAGATTTATTTACATTTTAAGGTGCAGAGATGTCAAAAATAATTATAATGATAGCAATTGTTGAAAGACTTCCCAGATGAAACGAACAATATTGTAATTTGCAAGCTCTAATTTTCCATGTCTAAACTTTAATAACCCAGGTTCGTCTGCGCAAAGTGGTTTTGACCTGAAGACTCCATCTAGTGGACAAATAAGGTTTTTATATCTTTGCCAGCATACAGATACTAGATACTTGGGATTTAAATATTTATTTTTTATTATTTACTTGTTTTGTTTGCTTTAATTCGCTCTTATCTGACAAAAACATACTGAATAGGTTTTTCAAATTCCCAAGCATATATCAGCCGCTTAATTGTTTACCTCATTAGGGGAGATCCTCTCAGTCTTTGTAAGGAGACTGTTGCTTGCTGGGCTCCAAGTAAGAGTTTTGTTGTCAACTTCCTTGATGTTATTTCGAGAAGCTATTGTTCCAGTTGGGCTACATGGTTTCAAGAACATGAAGTCACTCTTCGATGACTCTGGAGTTAAACACATTTTATAGTAGTAGTTTTGGCCGATTGGATCATTCCCGTTGACTTCCACGCAGTGCGTGGATCCCTTAATTCCTGGTGATATGTGAATATTCAAGTTAGACCTTTTTATGCTATCATTATCAGAGGTCTTAGAATGAAAACCACAGCATGACCCGAGAGACGAACTGTGATCACGAAAAGAGTTTCTGTCCCTGTATCCTTTTATGGTGGCCAGGACAATAATAGCCACTAGAAAGGTAAATGAAACTGCGCCCAGAGACACTATTAAATACAGCGTGAGGTTTGACCGGTACTGGGGGCTGAGTGCGAGGTCGCCGAGACCAGGCAAGGATTCTGGCACGTTGTCAACAACTGACAAGCTGATTGAGGCCGTGGCCGAGAGGGGCGGCTGACCGTTGTCCTTGATCAAAACGACCAGTTTCTGCCTCGTGGGGTCGTTGTCCATCAGCCGGCGAATTGTCCTGATCTCTCCAGTGTATAGGGCAACACTGAATAAACTGGGATCTGTAGCTTGGAGGACCTCGTAAAAAAGACGCGAGTTTTGTCCCGCGTCTGCGTCTATGGCGGTGATTTTAGCCACTAGGTATCCAGCATCGATATATCTGGGGACAATTATTACTGCAGCTGTATCATTCTCAGGCACCGGGGCAACAACTACTGGCGGGTTGTCATTCTGGTCCAAAACAAACACGTTTACAGTCACGTTCGTGCGCAGAGGCGGAAAACCAGCATCTTCTGCTTGAACCACGATGTGAAAGTTTCGGAGGTGCTCGTGGTCGAAAGAGCGCAATGCGTAAATGTTGCCATTGTCTGAATTGATGGACACGTATGTGGAGACTGGCATTCCGTGGATGTCATTTTCCAAAATAGAATATGACAGATACGAATTCTGATCCGCGTCAGCGTCTTGTGCTGTGATGGTGCAAATGGAGGCACCCGGCGCGTTGTTTTCGGTCAGGTAGACAGTGTAGGAGGGCTGCTTAAATCGTGGTGCGTTATCGTTGATATCAGACACCTGCACCAGAATGGTTTTTCTAGTGAAAAGAGGCGGCGATCCCATATCACGGGCCGTGAGAGTGATGCTGTACTCCGAGATAGTCTCTCTGTCTAGAAAATCCCACGTAACCAATGTGTAGTAGTTTTTAAAGGAAGAGTGTAGCTGAAAGGGAACGTGATGAGGAATTTCACAGTCCACGTTTCCATTCTCCCCAGAATCCTTATCCATAACGCTAATAACTGCAATCACTGTACCAGGGGGTGCGTCCTCTTGGACAGGTGTGGACACTGATGTAAGGATCACCTCAGGAAGATTGTCGTTGACGTCTACGATATTAACCATAACTTTACAGTGTACCGCAACTGCAGACGGCCCCCTGTCTTTAGCTTGTACATATATTTCATGCATTCGTGCCTTTTCATAATCTATAAGTCCTTTCACCTGTATGTCTCCAGTGCGGGGATCCACAGAGAACAGCTCACGCACTCTAGTTGGCGCGTGTCCACTAAAAGAGTACATGATCTCTCCATTGGGTCCTTCGTCGAGATCAGTAGCGTTTAGTTTTATGACAACCGTTCCTCGTGGTGCGTTTTCAGCCAGTTTCACTTTGTAGAAGTTCTGATCGAACACTGGCGCGTTGTCATTTGCATCCAGAACCGTTATGTTTATTTGCGCAGTCCCCGACCTCTCTGGCGCGCCCCCGTCCACAGCTGTAAGAACCATGAGATGAGCCTTTTGCTGCTCACGATCTAACGGGGACTGGAGAATCAGCTCGGCGAATTTGCTGCCGTCGCTGCGCGTCTGCACGTCTAGGATAAAGTGTTCGTTTACGCTCAGCAAATACGAGCGGAGAGAGTTGTCACCGACGTCCCAGTCCTGCGCGCTTTCCAGTGGGAAACGTGATCCGGGAACGGCAGATTCTGATATATCCAAATTAAATTCACTCCACTGAAAAACAGGGCTGTTGTCATTGACATCCAATATTTCAACTTCTACCCTGTATAATTCTAATGGATTTTCAATAACAATCTGGAGATGAAATGAGCAATATGGATTTTGTTCGCACAATTCTTCTCGATCGATTCTCTCGTTCACAAACAAAACGCCGTTTTCTAAATTAACGTCCAAGTATTGCTCTTTCGCACCAGAGACTAATCTAAATCTGCGGATAGAGAGTTTGTTGGTGTCCAGTCCGAGATCCTCCACTATATTTCCAACAAAGGACCCGTGTTCCAGTTCTTCGGGAATCATGTAACGAATCTGTGCCAAAACAACATCCACCACACATGCCATTAGTGCCAGGCAGGACACCTGCCATGTCCATATCCACAGCCCCATTGAAATGAAGTCCTTTTTAAAGTGCGCCTTCAAATTTAGCCCTCATAATCACGAAGCTTTAGCGTTAGTATAAAGTATAGGCTAGTAACTAAAGTTGCAAAAGTTCCTCTAAATGCCCAATAACATTGCAAGAAAGAACGAGCGTGCTATAGACAGTGCAGTGTCAAGTCCCTGAACCTCTTACTTTAACATCAGAACGCGCGCCTTTGGCCAATGGCACGTGCGCACAGTGAATGCGTTTAGGTGAGGGAGAAAGAGCGGATGAATGGGTGGGAGTCCCTCTGTTGGGATTTAAATGTACAAAAGTCGTATAATCCTCTTTTAATACTCGATTTTTTTACCACAAACAATTGATTATAGTGCTACACAAATAAATAGTCTAAAGGAAAAAGGTCACCCGGTTTTCCAAGCATAAAAATGAAAGGTGAGCAAATATTATTACAACAACCTTCTATAAGTTAAAAGTCATAAGATAAAATGTAAAGTTTAATAGATACGTTTAGGTTATAATAATTACATTCTCACAAATAAAGGTGCTAGGCCTACTAGAAGATTTTGTTGGCTGCATGGTTTCATAAACAACACGTAGCCTAACATCCGAAGAATTTAAATTATTTCACAAAAGGTTATTTGTAAGAAAAGGGATCTTTATGAAAAGGTCAAAAGGAAATAGTTATTTTGCAAACTTTTGACTGAGGGGTTGTTTGGGGAACCAAAAAAGGTTCTTTAGCATCACTGTGTAGAACCTCTAGGATCCCCTTTATTTTTAAGAGTGTAACTGTAATAATAAAATAACAAAATAACTGTGTAATAATAAATAGCATTTGGAAAATTCGTGACAATGAAGCTGAATTACAACCCGTTAAAAATAATTGGTTTCCTCCGTGTATAATCTCTGTCATTTATCCTTTTTCTCATCCCAGTACTGTCTATATAACACAATAAAGAAATACTGTGCTTTAAATAAGCACCGAACACAATCCGTGAAATGAAACTACAGCAGATGGCACGATCTTCCAAGAGCTCGTGCTCTTTTTTAATTAATGTAGTGGGGATTACAGGGCCGTGGGTCCGATCGTTAGCGAACAGTGGTATTAAAAGGTTTTGGAAGGCATAATCCTGCCGCTACCAATTGGTTGAGCAGCAAAATACACGCAGTTCCCATGATATTCTCCTGCTCTCCATTACCTTAAGTGCATACTAAATGGCATAGAGCCGAGTCGGAAATAAAGCAACTTAAATCGACCCACTGAACAAACACATTTGCTCCTTTTATGACCAAAAAGAGGACACAGATGTTCCTTCACTTTATTTTAGTTTAAAACGTTCAACGGCTAAATAAATGTAACGTAAACGTGTCAATCGCCAAAACAGGCAAATTCAAAATGTGAAAACAGAGAACCTAATAAATAGCCTACTGGAAAAAGGGATTTGTTAAAAAAAATGAAAAGCCCCCATGATTTTAGAGAGTCACGTGGAAGTTCAGACATTGGACTCGCACCATAGGCTTAATTAAAAGCTCATTTTCTTTCTGTCTCTGAATTGATTTTACCAGAGTGTTTTAACGATTTTAAATTAGTCTGTAGCCTCCATTAGCCTTCGGTGAACTCCGTAAATGCGGATTGACCTACAATAGCATTATGCTACACACAACCAGGCCACTGTTATAATCCCTATAGTCTGTAGCTTCAAAAGCTAGAATGGCAGTTTAATTAACACATATCACATAACACAAATGATTATTTATACTTGTGTGTTTATTGTTTATAATTAAATGTCATATATTATTATGTATTGATGATAATAATAAGCGATAATATTATAATTTATTATAATAAAAATTATACAGTCGAATAGTTAGTAACTTGTTGTCTTTTAAAGTCACCGTCTACGTCACCAAATACAGCGCCCTAAAAATAAATGAATGCATAAACTATAAAATATTTGAAATGGGCCTGACTGCAGATGAATGAATGACAAATAACGATGTAATTTTAACATTTTAAATGAACTTTTAGCATGCTCAAAAATATGTGCTTTCAATAAATAATAAATTAACAGGCAAAATTAGAGCATGTCATTGACCCAGATGTAGCCTCCTAATTGCACCTTCGTGGATCGCCACGGGGGGGAGGCAAAGTCTTCTGCTAATTACCCCCATTCGTCTCTGAGGGTTTTACCAACCAGTCAGTAGAATAAAGTGTACACTCTCTCTCTCTCTCTCTCTCTCTCTCTCTCTCTCTCTCTCAGTTCGGAGATGGGGCAGAGTGCCACAGACAGAGAACATGCCATAGGAATGCCCTCACCTCACACACATAAACAGATGCTCCCACCCTCACACATACTGTACACACATCACGATACAGCTGTACAATTCAAGACATTTATCATTGTAAAAGGCTGGTAGAGCCAGGTCTATAGTGGGTGGAGAATGTAGGGGGAGAAAACCACAACAATAAAGAAAAAAGATGAAGAAAATGATCATACATTTAAAAAGCAGCTGGACCGACAGCACTACGGAAGATAGTGAAAGTGGGGAGAATTGGGGACGTGGGAGAAGACGTAGTTAAGACAGGAGCAGATTGAATAAAACCTGCTCCTCAGCTGTGTCAACTGAAGAATTCCCACAGAAGAGACAGATATTTATGGAGAGACTGAGAAAACCTGTCATACCTTCACGAGCCCATCCAGAAGCCACACTGTTTATGTTACACGATGATGCTCTGAGCAGGTGCTCAACCACATTTTGAATCTATGATGAACCGACCATTTGCAATGTCATCAAAACAGTTGCAAATCAAAACAGCAACCAGACAGGACGAACAGAGTGACTGTAAAAAAAAGCAGTGAGTAGGCTAATAAGAAAACCCTTGAAAGTAGATCATTTTCGTGTTAACAACAACAAAACATGGAAACATTTGGTACATACTTTCCAAAAAGTTCTTAATGTGCCCAAAGGGGGGCAGCAGCAATGCTCTCGAGTGAAACTTTCTCAGCATAAGTGAAAACAGATGAGGCACATGGCAATCAGCCACATGTAATACATCTAAATCAAATTTCGTTCTGAAAAATGCTTTAGTGCTAAATGACTATCATGCAGTTGTAACCACAACCAGAAAGGGAGAATTTATATAAACAGTGAAGTAACCTGTTCCCGTAAAAATGCCCTTCCCATTTTATTTACTTTCTAAAGGTCAATGTTTTTTAATTACATATCAGTGCATTTAATATCAGAAATGGATCCACAATCCCGATTTTCTACTTCATTACAGATTAAACCGTGTGGATTCTCTAATCCTCTAATGACTGGGATCTTTGTGGATGTTTTTGTGAATCTGTTTTGATTTACTCATTTACCGACCTGCGGTGCATTCGAGGTGAACTACAGTTAATCCGTTTAAATGTTCTCTGAGAATCGAACCCATGACTTTGGCATCGTAAGCACCGCGTTCTACCAGTTAAGCAACAGGAACCCATTTTCTCAGCTATTATAAATCAGAATAACACATACCTGGTGTTCCCAGAAAGCTAGCTTTCATCGCACATCTGCTGATCTTTCCACAACATAGTTTCTCTCAGAACATCATTAACAGTTTCAAAATAGTTTCACTCTGAGCACTAAATCTACATAAAATGCGGTGGAGGACAACGGTGTAACTGACAACAATAAGATCCCACCTGTCTATGAGCAACCGCATATTATAAATACCACAGACTGACAAATGCACACGAGGTGCGTTAGGGTTTGACCTTGATGAGGTTCACCGTGTGTGTGAATAAGCGCATGTCCTCCCAACATCTGTCAAATGAGTTGTACTTCTTTCTCTAACCTTTTCGCAACGGTTCTACCTGAATAAACCACAAAGACCTTAAAATCATACCAGATTAAAACACATTCTTTATAGCAAACATGAAAGCTGTTTCGTATAAAATGTTCCACGCAGACTTGTTTTCCTCTGTCCAGGTAACTATGTTGCTATGTAGTAAACTTCTACCAGGAGAGAATAGCGTGTTGATGTCTGATTGTGTAAACAGCTAACACCATTGTAATCAAATCAACGTGTCTTGTGTTGAGTGTCAGAAGGTGTGATTTTGGTTTCCCAGCACATTACAAAATGCATCTCTTTTCTCATTGTTTGGAGAGCTTGATGAGAGTTTCGTATAGAAAACTTCATATAAATGTTCATCTTAAGATGCTAATTTGCAAGAGTAAAATGTTCTTCGAAATATGAAACGCACCTGTTTTTATTGTGTGTGTATCCTTGTGTTCTCGCCATCATCTGAATTTCTTGAGTCAAGGCTCAAAAAGCAACTTAAAGGGATAGCTCACCCAAAAATGAACCCATTTACCCACCCTCTTGTCATTTAAAACCTGTATGACTTTCTTTCGTCTGCAGAACACAAGAGAAGGTATTTTTTAAAAAGGAGCGGTATCCATTGACTTGCATTGGTTTTGTGTAAATAACACAGTTTGGAAATGACAAGAGGGTGAGTAAATGATGACAGAAACTGTGCTGGGTTAAAACATCGGCTCTTTGAAATACACAGTCGGGCCCAGTAAGAATAGTACGTTTGCTGAGGCACCTGGCAGCCTCGCAGCTATTGCAAAATTTGACCGTAATGCAACCCAACGTTCCAAAATCGGAAAACTACAAAATGTGCCCCTCACAAGACCGGATTTTTGTCTTCAGTGTATGCGTGTGTGAATTTGCCAAGCAGTCGTAAGGTCAATTATGTTGTAGCAAAATTAGAGGTGACTGACAGCTGGCCGGGACGGTTGACAGATTTGAGGAATTCGGGCAGTCTGTGTGGACGGCCCTGCCTGAATGTTAAACACTTTTTCCACAAAGCTCAAAGGAACAGTTCTACCTATTAGCAATTCAAACACGGACGCATTCCTTTACCTCTGGCTACTTATGCCATGCAGAAATAGTCAGACCTGGATTTAGCAAGTTGTTCTAGGCAGGACTAATTTCATTTTTCAGTGCCAAGAATATCTATGAGATCGGAATGGTTTCTGTATGCCTAGCGGCAAAACTAATTGATAACTTTCAAAACACGGATCAAAATGAAAAACCACTATTGTGTGCATGCATGAAGATGCAGAGGGGTTACAAGAGATCTGTGGTCGGCTCACTAAAACAATTCATCCCCACTACGCAGAGAGAATGTCCATTTACGAACTTTCGGTTCAGTGGCTGTGGTCATACGCTCTCGCCAACATAGAGCGAGAGGAGATCTGTGGTTTTACCCCGGCCAGCTCAAAGCAGATGGATGGGGGGGTATGGAGTGATGACAACTCGTGATGTTATACGTTGCAAATGCGAGTGGGAAGTGACCAATGTGGGTTAATAAGCTAATGAGGAAAGAGTCCAGAGATTGCAAAAGGCATACAGGGCTTGTGAAAGTTACGAAAACACGGTTGGTATTTTGAGGATGTTTTGAGGGCGCAGTCATCAGTGTGATGAAATTCATCAAACCTGAATTTCAAAAGCATGAATTAGAAAAAACCGAGGTTACTTTTCCAGTAGCTTAACCAGTGAAGCATTGCGCTACCAATGCCAGGGTTTAATTCCCAGAGAATGCATAAAATGTATAGCTCGAATGTTGCCAAATGAATGCAAACGTGAGCCAAACAGTGTGTATTCTGTTACCTACAGTGACCTTCTTTGTCATTCCACAATCCTCCTTTTCCCTTCATTATTAAGCTTCCCACTTCCTTTTTTCCATCACTCTGTTCGTTTTTTTCAGACCGTCTTTTCACACTTCACTCCCTTTTACACCTTCGTCCCCCTCCGTCGGCTTCACTCCACCGCTGTTTCCCCTTCCTCCCTGCCCTGCTAATCTATTCCAGAAGAAAGGCTACCATGGAGAACGCATAACAAGTGCTCATACTTCACCACGGGCCAAAAGCGAAATAACACAGAGAAGGGAAAATGGGAGTGGGGTACAGACAGGCCGAAAAAAGGAGAGAAAGTGTTTATTCAAACTTGACTCCTTTGTTGTGGTAGGGACCTGTCTTATATTAGAAGCCTCAACTCCCTCGATGTCTGGAAAGATGGAAGATGAGCCAAAAGGAAGAGAACGAACGAGACGTTGGGAGACAAACATAAGGAGAAACTCCTATTTCGTCTGAATCTGGTAGAATTGGACATGTCAGGCTGAGAAATGGAGATGGGGGGGGGGCTTGGAAGGCGTGAGATTTGAAGGGGGGGAGACCAACTCCATTGAGAGAATGGATAAACTATGCTCGGTTCTGGACAGTGCACACATTCATAGCATTCAGCCAATGCTCTGACTAAGCCTTTGATTTCAAATATTGATATTCATAAAAGCCTTTGGTATCCGAGAAATCACATTGATAAAAAACGGAGCGCTTTGAAGAGGATCGCGAGAAAGTATGTTTGATATCTCTCACACGAAGATCGGTTTTGTTGATCTTCAACATCTCTGCGTTTCATCTAAAAAATTCTAGCTGGGTGGAGGGTCTGGCCGGCGTAGACACTGAAAGACAAAGAGCAGAGAAAATGCTGGTACAAAAGGTTATCCAATCACTCTGGTGTATTAGTAAGAACAGAGTGTGGTAAAGAAAATGTGAGCCGTTCCTTATTCGGTCTAATATAGCTTTCCACACTTCCGAGTGAATATCAGATCATTATGACCTCCTAATTGTTCAGCGCCCATCTCTCCAGCAGAACTATCACACCGATTAGAAAAACAAACGTGTGTTGTATCTGGAACTTACAGGTGAGGAGATTTCGGGTGCTGTGTTTTGGAAATGTGACATGGCCCATTTAGGATGTTGGGATGTGCCAAGCGGGCCATGACCTGTCTAGCTACCCACTAATTTACATCTCGCTCTGTCTCTCTCCTTCACTATTGCTCCTGCTGGATGGGGCACAGGGGTGCTGGGGCGAGAAAGGGGGGTGGAGGCGCTTGTTGGCTGACCCGGGTGTCTGCGGTTCTGTCGTGGTCAGAGGAGGGGGGAAACGGGCGGTGTTTCTGAAATCCCTGTGAAATGTTCGTTTTGGAATGACTCGCTGCTTACATACCTCTCTCACGCCCTCTCTTCTATTTTGACATGTTCAAATATGCCCTATTATTACTCACTGACCTTAACAAGTTTTCTCGTGTATAAGCTAGGGAGACGTCTTTTACAAGCCTTTTGACATTCGATTTTAAAGGACCGTTTATTTAATGTAAGCTTAGTAAAAGCGCAATTTTATAGAAAATAAAACGTTTTAATTCACTCGCTCGGAGGTTGATCCGCTTCTCAATCGCCCCACCTTGGTGATGATAAGTGAGCTCGAACCATCGTCCCATCATCCCTGCCCCTGCGCGCACCCCGCCCATCTCCGTTCCACTTCAGCAGCGCTTCCTTCTCATTCAGCAAACGCACTGTCCTGTGGCGAGAGAGGGGTCCTTTCCAGCCCACAGCTAAACAAAAGAAGCCTGAAAGGGAGAAAATCTATCAAACGCTTCTTTAAAGCCGGGAGGTCCTCTGATTTGCACGTTTTTTACATTGCGCTCTTTATGATAAACCGCAGCGCATTTTGGATATTTCAAAGAGACACTTGGAAGCTTTTTAATAGCCGTCTATTGTCAGTGTGACATGGGGTCACACTGCAGTGCGATGACCTGTTTTTCACCTGTCGTGCTCCGATACTTTGGATTCGTGGACGTCTAAACGGGTTTGCTTGCGAGAAGACTTTCTCTGAACGATCCTCCAATACGCGCTCAGATGCTCACCCGGGTTTGTGTCCGGTTTTGGCTCCAGTTTTTGAAACGATCGCCTCAAGCCGGCGCAAAGCTCTCACTGTCCGGGGTGACGCTGGAGCGATGCAGTCCAACCTTTCATCGGCAGTCGTGCTGTAAGTGAAACTTGCAAGATCATTTGGCATAAATGTCAAGAAACGTAAAGTGCGCGTCTTTCCTTCTGACGATGACAGACACGTGCATCTGCTCATCTTTTGGTTCTGAGCATTTGTTGCGTTTCCCATCTGTGTCAGACGATAAATTCAGCAGATGCTGTGTTTCTCACAATTACACACCTCCTCAGAAAACAGCCTGCACGCTTATGATTGTTGTTTCTTTCTGAATCTTGGTGTCCTCTGCTTAGCCTACTGTACAGATTGCTGTCATTTCTTTATTTTGTAGATAATACGTCACATATGTCTTTTCCATTTTGTCTTTGACCAGATGCTTCCAGGCCCTATTACTGCTGTACAGCCCATTACAGGTTCATACAGTCTGCAAATAATAAAATCATACATCAATAAAAAAGTTTGAAAATCGATCAAATGTGATTTGTGTCTGACCGGCTCCTGTTTATCCAGGTGTTAGCAGTGGAAAACGTCAACTTTGGAGTGCACGTGGAGAATCAGACAGGCGTGCGGGACGGTCTGAGCCGGAAGCACCACAGAGTTTATCAACTATACAGCCGGACCAGTGGAAAACATGTCCAGGTGCTCGGGAAGAAAATCACAGCTATGGGAGAGGATGGTGACAAATATGGTAAGTTGGCATGTTTGTACGCAAAAAAAATGAAACAAACAAGATTAACACACTTTAGATTAGTGACAGTTAAGCTACTGTAATACATAAATTAATCAAAAAATAGAGAAGAAACTAGGTAGAAGATATTAGTCTTACTAGTCGTAATAAATACTAGGCATTCAGTATAGCAGAGAGGTAAACACAAGAAGTTGTACATTTTATTTGATCATTTACGGCCCATTTACGTTACGGGCTGTCTGTATGTGGGTGTGTTTCTTCACAAGCTCAGCTCGTGGTGGAGGCCGACACCTTTGGGAGTCAAGTGAGGATACGAGGGAAGGAGACAAACTATTATCTGTGCATGAACCGAAAGGGAAAGCTTGTGGGGAAGGTGAGTTTCTTAAAAAATATTGTAGTTCACTCAAAAATGAAAATTCTGTCAGCATTAACTCACCCTCAAGTTGTTCCAAACCTGTATACATTTATTTGTTGTGTCGAACACAAAATCAGATATTTTGAAGAATGTTGTTAAACCAAACAGTTCTGGGGCACCATTGACTGCCGTTGTATTTAAATAGTATAGAAGTCAATGGCGCCCCAAAACTGTTTGGTTTTCCACATTCTTCCAAATATATTTCAATGTGTTCAGCAAAACAAAAAAATATACAGGTTTAAAACAACTTGAGGGTGAGTAAATGATGACAAAATTTTCATTTTACAGGTGAACTATTCCTTTGAATAATATTGATGTGATAAAGAAACTGAAGATCACTTGTTTAAAATAAACAACTTTGACAGTTGCTAATATGAGAAATACTGTAAGCCATGATGCAAGGAAGCATCTACCAAAGTACAGTAACGTGGCAAACTCCAAAAATGTTATTGCTATCAGAGTGATCGCCCCATGGCCAAGCATTGTGTTTGTCTCTATGTTGGGCTGCTTTTGAAAATAAAGAGCTTACCTATCAATAATTCCCCTGAGATCAAAATTGAAGTAAACGATTATAGCAAAACAAAATAATCTGGCTATTGATATTTTCTCGAAACAGTTCATGTGCCATTGATCTCGATTCACCCACAGCTAATTCCATTACTAACTTTAATTGTTTTTCCATTTCAGAAAGCCAGAGGTGCAAATGGAGGCTGCGTCTTCATTGAAATAATGCTGGAGAACAACTACACCGCTTGGATGTCAGCGCGCTACGTAGGCTGGTACGTAGGCTTCACCAAAAGGGGTCGTCCACGCCGGGGATCAAACACGTTACCCAATCAGAGAGATGTGCATTTCATGAAACGCTTCCCACCGGGAGAGCAGCCCGACCTGCAGCCGTGTAGCTTTACCACCGTCAACAAGAGGAGCAAAAGAGTCCACCAGGCCTCCACCTCTCCTCAGCCACTCCCATAATGCAACACATCCAACAGACTCCAGCTGTGTGCAAATATCTACAGAAACTCTTGTTTAAAAGACACACAGGTTAGACTTAGGACCAACCTCCTATAAAAGTCAAAGGATGAGGTTAAATAAGCCCTGTGTAATCACGCAAGCATAACCAAAGACTTCTGGGCAAGCGTCCAGAATCTAAACCGACAACAAGGGGACCAAGCACTTGAGGCTTATATATTCCTCGCCAATGTGCAGTGCCACAGATATAGGTTCGTCTCGTCATGACAATGAGCAACAGAAAGTCCTACGTGCGTTAACAGCACTCGGTCGCAATCCATTTGTGGCGAAATCTTGAAGACGGAAAGTTCGTACTCGACACATCAGCTGAGACCTGTGAACGTAAAGGTTCACGTAAAAACATTAAAGGATCTGCTTTGTGTGCTTATCAATATGGCCGTCGTTTTGGGCCTAATAGAGTCACGAGGTTGTAACAAAAAAACATCCATCAGACCATATTTGTCAAGATACTCCCTGTGAACGTTTAGTTAAAGAGATCACTCAAAAACAACAAAATCTGTCATTTATTCACCCTCATGTCATTCAAAATCGTTATGACACTTATCTGTAAAACACAAGAGAATATATTTTGAGAAATACAAATTTCTGTGTCCATACAATTTGTGTCAATTGGGCTATCTTTTGTGTTCTGCGAAAAAAGTTCTGAAAGACATCAGGATGATTCATTGCAAGAATTTTCAGCTTTGAGTGAACCATCACTTTAAGGTTGAGTTTGTGGTTTGCTGCCTCTAGACGTACTCTGCCTGTCTTTGCCAATCACATCTGTTTTACAAGGACCTTTATTAATGGTCCATTATATTCATAAGAGCTGACGGTTTCAGACATCAGTGAAATACAGACTAAAAAATAAGAAACAATATTTATAATATGGACAGCAGTGAATCTGGCCACAAACTTAAATGGAATATTTTTGCTACTTTGTTAAGTGTTCATAAGATTTTCACTCGGCATACATTTGTGTATTCTTTATGGGCAAATCTATAAAAAAAGTATTACACATAAATTTGGCAAAGAATGTTACCCAAAACAACTCGCATTGCAATAAAGCTGTATGTTTTATGAGCATGCACATTTTCTGGGAACGAAATCCATACCTTTGGTGTTTCTAGCACCAAACTTTACCAGTTTAACACAGAATCTGATGTGCACTGATGTTTGAAATCAATGAAAGCTGGTAAAGTTCAGATCCAGTAGTAGCCACAGCATGGGTTGATTTTTCAATCTAGATAGCTACACATGTAAGTGTTATTCCATTTGACTCGGGAGCTTCTAACCCTGTTTGTAAAGTTCTACAAAAACTGCAATTTACTCTGCCCCCAAAATCTTGAGATGAAATATTTTGAAACTATCAGTGTTATTAAAATATTTATTTTGTGTATGTGCTGATTAATAGCTTTATTTTGTTCATGACATCATCTTCACTTGGCCGTGTTTGGTCATATATTTCCATGGAAAAATTATTTTAATTCTCTACAGGACGTTTTATTGCCACCTAGTGGTCTCAAAGGGAGTAAACCATTCAATCTAAATCTCTTATAGGTCTTGCAACAGATGCGAACCATCTGACATATAATTAGTTTACATTTAAGAATCTATTATTGGGCATTAACAGCAAATTATACAAACGGGGTACTTCCATTCTTCATCTATACTTCAGATCTAGGTTTACACTTTTATTTACCAGTTATATTGATGAGTTTAGGAGCAAAAACCAGTCGCGCTAAAGCAACGAGTAGAAATTTTCATGACTTGTAAGGTTTAAGATTCTGCTACATTCCTGATCTCCCATATAGTTAAGTAGCTGTCTGTCACTCTCGTTGCAGACTGACTTTGATCCTCCCTCTTTATAATGTCTCCATCTCTCTCACACATACACCCTTACATCTCCCATCCTGACAGCTCCCGGTGTGAGTCTGCAATCATTCATACTAATGACTGAAACCATGGAATTCCATTCTGCGTTTCACACAGTAAGGATTAAGATAAACTATTAGAGCTCCTCATACTTTATTACTGAAGACTAAAAATTGCTAGACATTTAAACATTGCTCTAGGTATGAAGCGTTGAAACAATCTTCCAAATTGGATTCATATTGTGCCCGTTGCTATAGAGCGGATCGTAAAAGCTGAAATCAAATAAGACTTCACCATTGGATGAAAATTAAAGCACTGCCAATTTCCACATTTTCTGAGCAGGAGGTAAACTTAAATATTTGAACAGCGGCCCTGCGCTCTTGCAGTGGTGCTTGCGAAGGATTTTGGCAGCCATCGTGGCAGGTTAATGAAATCAGGGCTTGTCGGAAAGCCTTTATCTCAATAGGACGAATCACGCATACACACGAAACACAAACGTGCTTGCGCAAGGTTCTCAACACTCCTCCACAGTCAAGTACTTTATTCTTATTAATAATGTTTTTTTCTTTAAAAAATCTTTTCAATATACAACACCATTTTAGACGAGACAACTCTGTTTACAACTAAATTCAGATCAGTTATGGGTCATTCAGAACCTAGACGAGCAGACAGAGACGGAAACGAGACGGAGAGGAGAAAGACAACGCTAAAACGGAAATGGAGGGACATATCAGGAGAGTCGAAAAACTACAATTATTCATACGTTTTCACAAGAGTAAAGCAAAAAAAAAGAGAATTTCCCAAATTAAAAAAGGAAAAGCATAAAAAACCCATAAGACAGAAACCGAAGGTTGACCAGCACACGTTACGTCCCATTGCTTGCTCATTCATGCAGAACAGTCCTCAGGGAAGGAAAAGCACTCAGGCCTTCTCAGACCCTGCCTTCTCGCTTTAGTTTTTTCTTCTTTTTCCATCAATAAAAATCAACAAAAACAAAAGATAGATACAGAGTTCATGGGTCCAGGGGGCGGAGCTGGGGCAGCCGTCACTGTGTATGTGGACCGGGGCTCCGCGCCCACCTTCGAGCTCTGCTTAATGGCGGTCGCTCTCTCTATCTTTTCTCCTCCTCCGCAGAGAGGGAGAAAGAGAACAGATTCTGTTTGTGTGTTAAGGAGCAACCCTCAGAACGACTGAAGAGGGGAGAAATCAAAAGGGCAGATGGAGAGACGAGGGTAAAGGAGAGGGATGGTGGTGGTGGCGTTCCTCGACCTTTGATCCTGGCACACTTCCACAGAGACTGGGTCACCCAAACAGTCCCCACACACACTCACACACACTCAGCACGCCACCGGGGCTTCCCTGCCAAAAGATCACATGAAAGCAACTTAGACTGTATACCTTTCTGTATCTTTATGTAGATGTCAATACATGCAATAAGGGTTACCTGCTATCTGGATATATAGGTATACGTGCGGGACGGCGACCGTCCTTCCGTCTGCCCGTTGGTCGACACGTTGAGGAAGTCCCAGATAAGGATAGTGTCGTCATGGGAACTGCTGATGATCTGGAACTCGTCAAACTGGAGCCGGAACACTCGGCCAGAATGTTCCTACAAGCAGACGCACAGAAACCGACAGAGACTATTATTGAGGCTGATCCTCTAAGTCATAACAGCAGAGCTAACAACATCGCTCAAAGAGCGAGAATGACGCGATGCAAAAAGGTCAATCGGGAAAAATGCGACTCCTAGCTTGATAACTAAATGACAAGAGATAAGTGACAGATCAGAGACTGTTAAGTGTAGTGCGAGTGGTCTGTATATCACACACAGCGTTTGTAATTCTAAAATGTACACTCACCACTAGCGTACGCAGACAGAGAGTGCTGGCTGGGGCTCGTGGATCAAGAGCAGCCTGCAGGTCCCATACTTTAATTTTACTGCACACACAAATACACAAAATGACTGTCATAAATCTGTGATGCATCAGACAAAATCCCACTTTCTCTATCGCTCTTTGGTTGCAAAGCAGCCCAGGAGCCTCTTTCACACATAATCTACAGATAATCTGATTCAATTGTGGGATTAAATGTGACTGCTCCCTCGCCTGCGAGGGTATTGTGCTCCGCTCAACTATCAGATTAACAACAAAAGCACAGAGAGCAGCCAAAAGTAACTCCGCAATTAAAGATGAGTATAAAGAGATTACTCAAAGCATGAATATCCCAGCCATAATCCAGACAAAAACAGATCAGATTTAATCCTAAACTACACTGCAGTGAGTTTACTAATAGATTTATATGACATGTAAAGCGACAAAGAACCACTGTGGCACTCGGATTGGGCTTTAAAATTAAACACACCCATCATATGCTCCGCTCACAATCCGTTTATTATCGAAGCGAATGCAGCGAACAAGCTCCTCATGCCCTTCTAAAACTCGCAAACACGCTCCGCACTCAATGTCCCAAAGCCTAGAGAGAAAATAATGAAAACGTAGATTTAATGTCAACATAACAACGACTATAAACACCATGTACTGTTTGAAATGAACATTAGGTTCTGTTTATTCGCACAAACCTGATGGTGTTGTCCGACGAGCCGCTGACCACGAGTCTGTCCCTGTACTGCAGGCAGGCGATTCCTCGTTTGTGACCGTTTAGCGTCCGAACAAACTCACATGTGCTCGTACTCCACACCTGCAAAATACAAACACATGGTTAACTTAATCACTGAACTACACAAAAAGATCACCGCGAATTTGACACACAAAAAATATGCAAAATAATAACATACTTGTTTACAAAAAAACTGTTGCGAAGAAATCTCTCAATCCTTTCTGATCATGTAAGTGTATTTGGTAAAGCAATTGTACACTCACAAATTAAAGCAGTGTGTCTACATATGAAAACACCTTTACACTCACACATATAGTCTGACTGCCCTGTTTCATTATTTGGGGAATGTTTTAAGAGGGTGGGGGCTGCAAAAAGACTTGGCACATCTCCCAGGGTGACGGGTGGGCTGGATTGGGGCCTGGAATCCTGACTGCCCGCAAATCCAGCATCTGGAAGAGAGGGGCCGGAGAATATAGGGGCAGACAAGAGTAGCGGACTGTAATCCTTAAGAGCAGCAGCCTCGAGCGAATTCAAAAGCTGTTGGTGGACTGCTGCCCTCTTCTGGCTACTTCTGGCATTTCTCAGGTCAAACAGGCACCAGAACATCAGACTCTGACAGATCATCTGATTGACTAACTTTAACTGGCACATCTGGAGGTGTAAAAGCTGACAAAAAAAGGTCAATGTACCAAGGTGATACCGCAAGCGAACGTTTTGCTACAGTTTTGTGAAATTTTGTCTTTAACGTATACATTTTGGTTTGAGACTCTTCAAAGGTTTAAAAAAAAAGGAGAAAAATACAACTGCAGTATAAGTCAGCCGCTTCCTGTTTCTGTGGGCGGTTCTTGCCCATTTTGAGTTGCAGTGTGGATCAGCCTTCATTCAAGACTACCTGTACATTCACGCCCACCTTGACACTTCAAAGACCACCGATATGTGGTTTGATTGACAACTGAAAGCATCGTCAAGATCCGAGCGCTGACCTTTATGGTCCGATCCCCTGAAGCAGAGACAATGTACTTGTCATCAAAGTCGACCACGTTGACGGCGGCTCGGTGGCCGACGAGAACGCGGCGAAGGCTGATGTCTGTGGGAGAAGCCATGTCCCACACGGCGATCGATCGATCTTTCGAGCAAGTCACCATCAGGCCGTTACAGAACCGCAGGTGTAGTACGGCCTCGTTGTGATGGATCAGAGTGTTCAGAACCTCCCCCGAGTTAACATCCCACACTCTGCACACAAGAAACAGAGAGACGAGTCAGACTGGAAATCATCAGAAGGAGGGGTTGGAAATATGGAAGTGAACAGAGAACCTATAGAGAGCGAGTATGTGATAGAAATCTGACCTGACAGTGGAATCAGAGGAACCGGTAACAATGACCCTCTCATCGTACTGCAGACACAGCACGGATCCCGTGTGCCCCGTCAGGATCTTCAAGCACTCTAGAGTCTGTTTATCCCATATCTAAATGTGAAGAAAACAGATTTTTACAACAGGAATAAAAAAAATTCATGAGCTCAATATAACCATCCTTTGATGACATGACATCAGATTGATTGTCAGGTTGGTGACAACAGAGACAACAGCACGGTCATACAGATACTGAATTTGTTTTATTAATAACCTATGACTGACTAATAACCTTTAAGTATGAGTAATAATAATACTAAGCAATAATAATAAGGTCACTAAGAGCTGCATAACTGCTCATCAAAAGAGACTCATGCTGGAAACATCTACCGCAAGGTCACAACAGCGCTTTGAACAAGAGCAAACCAGCCACACCGCTTGAAATTATTTCAATTCTGGAAAGGCAGAACTCGCAGCGTGTGGGTGTTTCTGTTTACTAAGTTTTAAAAGCATCTCTTCGTCAAAAAAAGAAGATTCTGAACCGTTCATCTGCGAATTCTCATATTCCTCCACTACAACAAGCACAGAAATTCTCTCTTACACTGCAATTCTTTACTAATACTCGCCTTTAACGTCACATGTGGTCAACCATTTAGACAGAATGGAACAACGTCACACATGTGGGGTAAAATCAGATCGTGTGGTTTCCACCGGTGACGATCTAAACTGAGTCACCAAACCCACACCAGATTCAAGAGAAATGCGCAGACGCACCTTGATGGAGTTATCCCGCAGGCCGCTGATGATCTTCTCGTCGTCGTACTGCAGGCAGTAAACACCCTTGCTGTTTTCCGACCTGCATTGGATCCTCTGCAGGTTGTGTCGGCCGCACCTCCAGTTTGCCTCAATGGTCTGAGAACAGCAATGAAGAGGCTCAAATCAAAACTTTGGTTCATCGTACATGACCCATTTAATAACAGGCAACTATTGAGGTGTAATGAATTCACTTGAGCTTTTCATTAAAGAGGAATGCAAAAGTGATCATGCTTAAGCATTGAATGCTATGATTACTCATAGGGCAGCTATGGGAAACAGAGAGATGGATCGCATGAGCCTTGCCTCAAGGTCTAATCATTGAACCTGCATGCTTAAGTAGACAAAGAAACATTCTTCTTTGCTTTGCAATCATTGGTTTATGGCATGAATAGACAACACCTAAAAGGTATCACACTGTTAAATGTTTTTTATGATCGAGTTTAAAGGGACAATTCACCCAAAAGACCCTCATGTCATTTCAAACCTGTATGACTTTCTTCTGAGTAACACAAAAGATGATTTTAAAGGTAAAATGTGTAATTTTTAGATGATCTATTGACAGAAATGCAATATTATATACAAAACTATGTCTTCAGAGGTGTATAAAGACCTTACATAATGAAGCGTTATGTTTTTATTACCTTAGAACGAGCTATTTCTATCTACATACACCGCTGCGGGTCCCCTTTCATGGAATTCAGTAGCCCTAAACAGACAAACTGCTCTACAGAGCGCGTATTGTAAATACGTTATCTCCTTCGGCAAAGAAGTGAAAACGTGACGACATCTTAATCCTGTGTCAGCCACCGTAGTGCTTCGAAAGGGAGGGGTGGAGTGAGCCGTTAGTTGCAATTCACAACCAAACCGCTAAATGCCGCTACATTTCATACACTCCACCTTTAAAGGAGTCATAAGTATGACGCGATTTCGTGTTTTCCTGTATCTTTGGTGTGTAACAAGTTGTTCATGCATATATTAGACACGTAAATTTGCAAAAATTAAAAGTCTCAAACCAAAAGAGATGTTTTATTGAAAAGCGGAGGCTCATCCAAGCCTGCCTAAAACGCCTTGTTTAAACACGCCCCCACATTTCTACGTCAGTTCGTGAAAAGCGTTGAAGACCACTGCCAAAAATGTATACGCAAAGAAAGAAGGCATGTCTATTCCAACAATCTGCAATATTCAAAGGCAGCTCAAGAAGTTAGCTATAGTTAGCTAATTGTTAAACCTAATAGTTTTTAAAAATAAAACCTTAACGATCTGTTACGCTCTGCTGGCAAAGTCGCACTGGCAAAGTTGATTAATCTGCTTGGTCAAATGCATTTTCTGGATCATATTCGGGCTTGAACTCACACGGTACCAGTGACATTATCAGCTGTCAATATGCTTTGAAGGCTGATGTTCCGAATATGGTAAGGGGCTAAGGCTGGGCAATGTGTTTAAAAAAAATATATCGATATTCGACTTTAAAATCATCACGATATCCGATAATATCAGGTGTGTTTGACTTCATGCAACGTTGCGCAGACGATCGGCATACTGATGTCATACGCCGATCAATCTGCGGATACGGACCGGGAGGGAATTTGTTCCGGACCCGCCCAAGTGCCAAACAAACACTCATGCAGGCAGGCGTGCACATACACACATAGGTGCGCCACGCGCACAAACCAGTGTTGCAGTGTCTTCTTTCATCAGGTAAAGCGCGTAGATAAACCATAGCCTTTATGCAGTAGAAAAATGTTGCCGGTACAGCCCCGCAAATGTGAGGTTTTGCTTTGCAGACACAGCTTGTCTTTCTCTTGGTCTATCTGTGCAGCAACCGGCTGAAAACGATGAATGGCGTATTTTCCATTATTATCAATTATCGTCTGGTATCTGTCTGTTGTATCGTCATCGGGGCACAGAGGATCAACATTAATGCACGGTATGTGAACACAAATGTGTTTTTTTAACTGTAAACTGCATAAACATACTGTATTACCCCAAATACACACAATAATGTTAGTTTTAGCCATCCAATATGACCCCTTTAAAGAATGATTAAAATAACCTTGGACCCCATTGACTTCCATTGCATGGCCACAAAAACTTCAGAGACATCCCTCAAAATATCACCTTATGTGTTCCATATACAGGTATTGATTGACATGAGGGTGAAAAACTGACTAAGGGTGCTCCGATCAGGATTTTTGGGGCCGATCACCAATTACCAACAGTTAGAATCAGTATCGGCTGATACGATCAACGATTACAGGATCTATATGAAGCCTTCTGTATATCATATAGAATTATTTATTTAACAATTTCAAAGAACAGTGTATATTACCTAAGGAATTAAGAGATGAAAAGGAATCATAAATTGACAACTTGTAAAGTACATATTTATCTCCCTTTCCAGAAAGTAAACATGAATGAGATCAGCCATAGGAACAGCTTGGAGTCTAACATAGCTTTTCCATTTAATAATTATGAAAAAATAACAGAATAAAACAATCATGTACAAAGCTCTACACTTTAGCTATTAAAAATGGTCAGTTGCGGATATAAGGGATTTTGGGGTTTTATAAAATATTAATTATTTGTATTTTTAAGGTTTATTTTGGGCTTGACTTTGTTTGCGGCTTTTTTCTATGAAGATCTGGGAACACTGTCACTTTAGTGAAGGGCTTGTGAGAGCGGCTAAAGTTAGCCCCGTGTCAAATCTGCGAAAGCAGACTTCTTTCACTGCCGTTTTCTAGCACCTCACATACAGATGAAAAGACACATAGTTATTGAGTTTGGTTCCGTACACACTGCGTATAGTTTTAGTAAATGCTGTTGTCACTATCTGCATTTTTCGCAGGTTAATTCGAAAGTAGAATGCAGTTATCACTCTGGTAAAAAGAATTGATCTACAGTGTGTACGTGTATCAGTTTTTACTTCAGAATGCAACAAAAAGGAATGACAGGCAACCGACAGCTGAGTGAGTGACTGAGCTGAACGGTCCTGACCTCATATGCCGCTCGGTCTGCACAGCACGGCAGTTGAACACACCTACGGTCTACACGTGTCATTTGATCGGCCGTTATAGAGATCGCCGATCAAGCTATTCCCTTAATGCCAAGTTAGCTTCTATGGATATTTTCATTGCCAAGAAAAAAAATACTATAAAGTTTATATATACATTCTTTTTTTCAAAAAATCTTGCTAAAAACACAAAACTGTTCGCACTTGCAAAAGTGACAAAAGACAATAAAATGACGGTTGCTTTGCTCACCTCAATGTCCTGAATGATTTTCGGATAAAGAGAGTGATAGTATGAGTTCGGAGGTACTTCTGTCGTGCGATTCTTGAATAGGTATTTTTCCCTGTGAAGGAAGCAAATAAATATCTCAGATTAACTGACAAAAACAAACATTTAATCAGTATTTTGTAAAATTTCATAAAGTCACAACTCAAGGCCAACTGTGCAGACATTACAGACAGATTACAGGTTCACAGCATCCGTCTGCTGTAGAATAACACAGTGCAGGGATAATGGCAAGGTTGCTGTTAAACTCCATGAATAAATGAAGGGGTTTCGGGGACGTAAACAATGATATCAACACTGTGACTCACCACTGGTGTCTCTCTGAAAGGCCCTTCCACAGCGGGTCTGTCCGAACCATACGCTCGATCAGCTTCTTCCACAACATCCCTTCGGAAATCACACGTTGCCATTCTTTGCACACCAGCTCGGCCGAACACAGCGAGCGCGCGTCCAGAAAGGACAAGATGTTCTCTGCTATATGATCCAGACCCTGAGCTGGAACACCAAGAGCAAATGTGAAACACTGTCAAGCCACTTTACTTTCATAGCCAGAAACACATTTCCACGTGTAAAAATACTGAATGAGAAAACATGGGTTGAAACATTTTATTCATCAGGAAGTGAGTGGATTATGAAGTGGCTGTTGCGTATTTGAAACCAAACCGGTTATTGAAGGGAAGAGGGATAAGAGAGGATTTATGATGTAAGCTAAAAAGCAAAGCATTTCAATATTACAAAATAAAATCCCAAATAAAATGGACAGATGAAACGTGTACAATAGGACCAGGAATTTCAATTTTAAAGGTGTAATACACCTAAACAAAAAAAGTAAAGCTTGTTCTGGATTCTACGGTTATTTGAAGAATGAGTTAAAAAGAACTATAAAGGTTTATTTACAAAAACATTCAACTCCAGTCTTGATCAATCGTAAACACAAAAATTTAATCTAAATCTAGTTTAAAGCAAAAATATACAGGTGCTGGTCATATAATTAGAATATCATCAAAAAGTTGATTTATTTCACTAATTCCATTCAAAAAGTGAAACTTGTATATTATATTCATTCATTACACACAGACTGATATATTTCAAATGTTTATTTCTTTTAATTTGATGATTATAACTGACAACTAATGAAAATCCCAAATTCAGTATCTCAGAAAATTAGGATATTGCTTAAGACCAATACAAAGAAAGGATTTTTAGAAATCTTGGCCAACTGAAAAGTATGAACATGAAAAGTATGAGCATGTACAGCACTCAATACTTAGTTGGGGCTCCTTTTGCCTGAATTACTGCAGCAATGCGGCGTGGCATGGAGTCGATCAGTCTGTGGCACTGCTCAGGTGTTATGAGAGCCCAGGTTGCTCTGATAGTGGCCTTCAGCTCTTCTGCATTGTTGGGTCTGGCATATCGCATCTTCCTCTTCACAATACCCCATAGATTTTCTATGGGGTTAAGGTCAGGCGAGTTTGCTGGCCAATTAAGAACAGGGATACCATGGTCCTTAAACCAGGTACTGGTAGCTTTGGCACTGTGTGCAGGTGCCAAGTCCTGTTGGAAAATGAAATCTGCATCTCCATAAAGTTGGTCAGCAGCAGGAAGCATCAGAAGCGTCTCGCCTGGGCTAAAGACAAAAAGGACTGGACTGCTGCTGAGTGGTCCAAAGTTATGTTCTCTGATGAAAGTAAATTTTGCATTTCCTTTGGAAATCAGGGTCCCAGAGTCTGGAGGAAGAGAGGAGAGGCACAGAATCCACGTTGCTTGAGGTCCAGTGTAAAGTTTCCACAGTCAGTGATGGTTTGGGGTGCCATGTCATCTGCTGGTGTTGGTCCACTGTGTTTTCTGAGGTCCAAGGTCAACGCAGCCGTATACCAGGAAGTTTTAGAGCACTTCATGCTTCCTGCTGCTGACCAACTTTATGGAGATGCAGATTTCATTTTCCAACAGGACTTGGCACCTGCACACAGTGCCAAAGCTACCAGTACCTGGTTTAAGGACCATGGTATCCCTGTTCTTAATTGGCCAGCAAACTCGCCTGACCTTAACCCCATAGAAAATCTATGGGGTATTGTGAAGAGGAAGATGCGATATGCCAGACCCAACAATGCAGAAGAGCTGAAGGCCACTATCAGAGCAACCTGGCCTCTCATAACACCTGAGCAGTGCCACAGACTGATCGACTCCATGCCACGCCGCATTGCTGCAGTAATTCAGGCAAAAGGAGCCCCAACTAAGTATTGAGTGCTGTACATGCTCATACTTTTCATCTTCATACTTTTCAGTTGGCCAAGATTTCTAAAAATCCTTTCTTTGTATTGGTCTTAAGTAATATTCTAATTTTCTGAGATACTGAATTTGGGATTTTCATTAGTTGTCAGTTATAATCATCAAATTAAAAGAAATAAACATTTGAAATATATCAGTCTGTGTGTAATGAATGAATATAATATACAAGTTTCACTTTTTGAATGGAATTAGTGAAATAAATAAACTTTTTGATGATATTCTAATTATATGACCAGCACCTGTACTATTGAAATAAGGACTGAGTGTGTTACCTGGCAGTGCCGTGATGAAGTCCCTTTGGAGCATGGGTTTGAGGTAGGAGTTTATGTGGCCGTGTTGGTAATGGCACATGCGTGAGATCAGGTGTTCCACAAACTCCACCTGGTCCGCTTCAGACCACTGATCAAAGAGCTGAATGCACACGTCCTTCTCCTTCTCGTAGTTTCCCTCCGACGGCCGCTTCCTGGAGCCCGTCAGCGGTCCATTCACCTGAGGACAGAGATAGGTAGACTGGGAGGATCGCATAAGAAAAACAAATAAATAGAAATGTTAGGCATGGTGAGACAAAAACTGTCCATCTGTCTTGGAAAGGACTGAGGCAGTGAGAATAAAAACAGAGTATTTGTTGGCAAGCATGTTTTGTTTGGTGAAGTACATCACGGCAGGTGCTCTACATGCAGTTTTTGGCATCCAGAAAGTTGATACAGAGAGACAAATACTCCTTTTCATCCACAAACAACTCGACTAAGGACCTACATAGAGTGGCCTCTAAAAGCATTTAAGCACTTGAGCCACAATTCAAAATGTTACAGTGAAATACGAAAGGTTTGATATGAAAGGATTTATCGAGCGCTAAAAAACTAATAGTTTCCAAACACTTCCGCATTCTTAAAAATGCAAATAAATACATTAATCCTGAAAACGATATAATAAAGACACAGAGCCTGAGCTCAGATTAGGCCACAGACTATACATCAAGCTCCAATGTCAACAGTTTTTCACCATAGACCAGGGAGAGGCCAGACAAGACTGCTATTGTTTTATGCGTTTATTATTTAGCAGACATGGCCACGCACGACCAAGGTACAGATCATCCAGCTCACCTTAAACACTGCGGTGATCTTTGAGGAGCGGTCTGCAGTCTGCGAGTCCATGACAGAGGTGATCTGCAGAAATAAAAACAAGTTATTTCTTTAAATGTCCTCAGAAATGAAAAACATGGTTGTGTGCTTTAATCAAACTGAAGAAAAATATAAAATGTATTGAGTCTTATTCACTGAAACATTACAAAAGTGATTCAATCTCTGCTCGCATACGTTCGTGACCATAAAGCACTGTTTACTGAAAGGCAAAAACTGACCAACAGCCTAAAATGTGTGTGTGGTAAACAGACAGATTCTCCATCAGTGTGTGGTATAGATGGGGGATCGGGCAGGGTGTGTAGCATTTGGTATCATGTCAACAGCTGTCCCCTGGCCAAGGCCATGACAATGATATGCTTACATCCCAAACAATGATGCCATCCATATCACCGCTCGTAATATCCACCGAAACAGCACCTGCTTTAATTCATAAACACCATTCTTACTATGAATATCAGCCAAGCTCTTTACAAACTTATAAAGCTGATGTCACAGCGAAGCAAGAACACATACTGACTCCAGGTATGACAATGTGGGGTTTTTTTGCGGTCATTCGTACGTGTCAACCAGAGGGAAGTGTGTTATTCAGAACTAGAGTTCTAGCACTCTACAGTCTATACACAAAAGCACATGGCATGTTATGGTTGACCAAAAAAACTAAACAGATGTTTCCATCAACATCAAGCTTCACATTATAAGTGGACAAAATAAAGACTATTCACTCCTACCATTTTCAATGTAACCATGGCAACAAGAAGCAAATCCACTCTGCAAAACTGATTCCGCCTTATTGTATTGACTACCACACATATTGATTCAAATGCATATTAATTTAGACCTTATTTCAATCATTTAATATACACTGATCATTAATGAACTTGACTTAAAATATCCCATATTAGATCATGAAAACCTAAAATAAATTATAACATATTCATTTGTAAAAGGTTATCTTGTAAGTATTAAATACTGTCATAATAAAACAGATACAACTGATTAAATTATGCATGTTTTGCCAGTAAGGGGAACAAACTGTTTCTCAGGCTCTTTATTTGTTTTCTCAAGTTTTATTTGTATTATATTCTTCTTATTCTTCTATATCATTGGTGTCTGGTACACACAGCTAACCCTAAGAAACAAAAATCTGCGCTTTTACTAAACATTATGGTTGCTGGTTTGTATGTGAGCTAATCATTTGGTGTGGTTAGCCACCTAGCTGCTCGATGGAATTTCTGATTCCACATGAACCACGAACGTCTGTAATGTAAAAGCAAAAGTACTTGGTCACTAAAACAAAAATACGCAGGTATCTGTTCACTGTTCTCGTAATAGGTAACAACTTTTATTGTCACTTCATCCTATTTGGCTCAAGAACGTCGCCTGAAATTGACAGCACGAGCGGTTACTTCCTATTACGCAGCTTTAAACCCCAGCTAAAATATGCCCTGTGATGAAAACGAGGCTTTTTGCGTAAAAATAAATACTTTTAAAGATTAAATAACAATGCTAAAATCCCGCATACCAAATAAGAAATTACCCTATGTTCGAATTTTAAGCAGGACTTTGTGGCGCAGAGTCGCCGCAGTAAAGCTCAAGTCACCGGCTAAAGTCGATGAGACTCCGACTCACACGATGTCGCGGCGGTGTTCTCTCTGCCTCCGCAACTACTTCAAAAATCATCATCAAACCTTAAGATGAACAATTACTCCCCTCTCTTACAAACGTGGCAGCAATGGAAATACACAAGAGTGAGGACAAGAACACGACGAAAAGAGCCAAATTGCCAGCGATCCAGAGTAGGGCCCTCCCTGTCAGTCGAGCCAGCCATTTCTCTCTCTCTCACTCACACTCACTCGCTCCTTCCTCGCCCCTCCTTCCCCCCTCTAACTCAATCGATCCTTAACCACTTCACGAGCCGGTTATATTCTCAAGAACCGCCATGATAAACGGCCATACCGATGCGTAAACTCTAAAGTATTAAGGACAGCGTGAAAAATACTTCTCAACGTATATTCGAGCACTCACCATCAGCTCTAAGGTTTTGTCCTCCATCTCCGGCTCCATGTTTGTTCCCCGAAACTCGCAGTGAAAATGGAAACCCCGCCCTGCGACACAAGCGCGTCACAAACGTAGGCGGGGAAAGAATGCTCGATTCGAAATTTCCGATTGGCTGTTAGGTAACTAAACGTGACCGAATGGGCGTTGTCCGCGTTGTGATTGGCTAATTTCTGCTGCTAAGGTACAAAGCGGGGACAGCTACACTACGTCATAATCGAAGGGATATAATGTGCGAAACATTTGTGGTTGGTCGCCGAATGACAAAAAGGTTTTGTCCATTTTGTGAGATGGATGGCAATTGGCTGCTGTCTGGTGCTAGGGTAAAGAATGGGGTTATCCCCAATGATTCACATTTTCGCTGAGAATGGCTGATAAAAGTGGCAGGTGACAGCAATTCCAGCCAGCAGGCAAATATTTGTTTTACGTAGACAAACTTATCTATCAACAATATTATTATTATATGACGTATTTTCAATCACTTAACAACATAGTACTGCGTGTAAAGATTAATAAAAGCAAAATAAATCCTAACTACATCACAAAAACAACAGGTTCACGCAAAGCGTTTAACGTTACCGTTTTGTTAAAATGCTTTCCGGAATTTACTACTAACGTTAACTCGAATTTAATCATAATGAATTTCGACCCCACTAAATTGAGCAAAAAACAGATTATACTTCGTAAAATGAACAAGATGCAAGTGCATTTTGCAAACAATGAGGACGTTTAATGTCTGTGATCCAGATGTAACAAATGATTTATACAAAATAGTGATGGATCAAAGAAAATGAGAAAATATACAACATATTTAAAATATCGCGGGTCGTTGTGTTTAAATTACTCTTACATTATTAAGAGGACTTGTTTTAGTAGGTGCCAGAACACCGAACCATACCACAATCAATAAAGGTCCATTGACATAGCTGTCTTTTTCTAAAACCAATCTGTTGTTACAACGTAACTGGGGACGCTGGAAAGAAACGAGAGCTTTGGGGCTCAGGAATATGTCTTTTAAAAGGGAATTAAACAGCCAAACTGACATATACTCACTCACACATCACAGTTAACACAGTAACCCCCATCCCACCCCGTGATCGATCCGACAAGACATTCCCATGCACGTGTTCTGCCATCATATACCGATGAGTGCTGGGAGCTCAAGCTAAGACTGTAAGTGAAACAGCAGGAGGCTGAAGTTACGGTCCAGATGCTGGTACACTGTGCTGTCATATTTCACAAACTGCAAAAATCAGGCACTCATATATAGTTTATTTTGAGAATTCGCATCTCCTGGGGTTGAGGAAAACAAGGGAGAGGAGAACTGGTTCTCGGTCTTCGTGAAGGAAGTGGTGGAGCACAGGGGGATGGGTCCAGTTACTACATGGTCCATTTGAGAGCATGAAATGCCTCAATGTGGGCACAATGTGATGGGGGGAGCAGAGTGTACCGCTGGCTCAGAGTGCATCATCACCACCACACTGGTTTACAGCAGAAACAAGGCAACATATCAAGTCTGAGCTAACCAGCAAATTAAAACGCAGGCCTGGCAATGGGTCTGACGTGGCTATGTAAGCAGTACAGATCTAATTGTTTGCTACTGCTGTCTTTATATGCTGGATAAGAGAAAATATAATACATTTGAATAAAATACAACAGCAGCAGATGTCATTATAAAAGGAGAGGCGAAAGGAAGAAAGGAGTGAGATTAGAAGGGAAGAAAAAGTAGAT